>NC_086286.1:26049708-26249708 GCF_963924245.1 Chroicocephalus ridibundus
CTGGTTATGTGAGAGGTTATAAATCGTGTGTTACCTTCCTAAACAGTCCCATGTCCATTTGCAATACATATATTCTTTACTTTTTGAATGCTCAATTTTGCTGTAGAAATTTGACTTCATGGACTGATTCACGCCAGAAAAAAAAACTTATTGCTCCTAAAATGCTCACACTTTGCATTTACATTTGAAATCTTCTGCCAGCTGTGTAAAGAATTGGTGGAGGTCTGAAATTTTAATAGACTGTCTTTCAGGGAACGTATGCAAACAAACAACCTTCCAGTAGTAAACTGATGAAATAGAGGTGCTAAACAACAACTAAGCAGTGCAAAATTCTGATCAGACTGTTTTCAGGTGTGCAAAGGTTTTCATGTTCTAGTATCCTTAGCCAGGAGCTGACTGTGTAGCCAGACCTTAACCTTTGGAAGACATTGGCCTTTGGTCGGAACTTCACTGGTGGGATGTGGTAGCTTACCTTTCATTGTGTACCTCATCACAGCTCATAGAGCAAGCCAGCTATCAGACTGTGTATTGTTTGTCCTTCTGCTCACAAGTTACATATCAAAACAAACGGAAAGTGACCGCCCTTGTGAAATTAGCCTGTTTTAGCCAAATCTCCTTTTCTCCCCTCCAGCTGTAAACTGTTGCTTTTAAAGAGAGAGATTGAGCAATGTGGAAGTAGGTGATATGAACTGTCTTTTGATCTGTCCTCCTTTTTTCATTCCTACGTGTGAAAATGATGCTAACCCAGCATTGTTCTGTCTCGTCAGGAAGGGGAAAAGGAATGACACAAATCTTTCCATGTATTTAATTTATTTTACTTTTAGTTTAAGTCATGTTTTCCATCCAGCTGCTGGAGGAAACCAGGATGTAGACAGTTGGATGCTGCTTTTGAACAACCAAATTTCTCGGTTACCTGGAGCTACCTTTGACCTACCTTATAAGGTTGCTGTGATCAAGGAGTTCCTACTCAAGAAACTGTTATGACTGTGTTTTTAATATTGGCATTGACAGTTTGAGCTTCTGAAGGAATTTCCTCCTGCGTGTGTGACAAAGGCTCTTTCGTCTCCTTCGCTCTTTTTTTTCCTGGCAAGTCTGCTGATCTTTCTGAAGGTCTGTGACAGGGTGTGGTAGACTTGTTCTCAATAATACCCTTCTAAAAACATTACGCTTTAGTAGTGGAAGCACAGCCATTGCTTTTTATATTCTACCACAAATCCCAGATAAATGGCTATTGTCTAGTACTGCCAAACGTCAGACTTTCCCTGCGAGAGAAGTTGATGAAATTCCAGAGCAGCGAGCTGGAGATGTTCTGTTTATCAACACCATCTAAGTTTTTTTACAATGGCAAAGACAAGGCCTTAGCACTGTGTTACTGACAATGACATCATCAATGTATGTACCTCTTTTTTTTTTTTTTTTTTTTTTTAAAGTGCCTTTAGATTAAGATGTGATGATTGAGTCATTGCATCTAAAATGTGTTTCAGCATGCTCAGGCCCAGAAATCATAACACCATCTTTGCCAATATACTTAACGTTGTATCTGAAAAGACCGGTCTTGTCTGCCTGCCTGCCTTGCTTTCTTGCCATATCAAATCCAGTCCAAGTTTGCAGTCAGTTTTCTTACAGTATATTGAGTGACACACATGAAATAAACAGCATCCAGTAAATAGCACTCTGGATTGAGACTTGGAAACAAAACCTAGATCTTCCAAATCTGCCCTGGTTTCCTGACCAAGTTTACTCGAGTAACTGCACCAGTGCTTCAGATACTCTTATTTATAAAATTAGGCCAATGATCATTAATACTATTTAAAGCATGTTTTTCTCAGAAAAGCAACCAGTAAGAGTTAAGTATTATTATCATTGTCTTAAATATGTAACAAATAAATAAAAATAACCTTTTGGTCATTATCAATTAGTTCCTTTGATTGCCTGTTGAATAGCTGAGTCATTGGCTCATGTAACTCAAAGGCTGAGGCAATATGAAAGACTGTGTTTAAAATAAAAAATGGGTTTCTAAAATGTAGCATATAGCTATCTGTGGAATCCTGTTGCTAAATAGTATCAAGGCTAAGATCATAGCAGATTTTATGGTGCGAGATGAACAATAGACACATCAGTAGCAAAGCTAATGCTTAAAATAATTTTAGTAAATGATAAAAGGCCTCTGTTCTGGAGAAACTGCTTCCCCTGTGGGCAGATTATTGCGTAAGTGTACATTGCAGCGTCTCTCCTCAGAAGTATATTACCATACTAAGGTAAACCCACATGAGCTGAGTCGGACTGTTGTTGTGATTCAATGAGACTTTTATTGTGTTCCTAATTTTAGAAGATCATATTGTAGTCTAATTGCAATTCTTTTTTTGAAGTTGGAAAAGAGCTGAAGGTCTTGAGCTAAACCACTTGTGGGCCAATCTGTTTCTCCTTTGAGTCTTAAGAGACTTCTTATTTTGAAGATATGCAACGGTAAAGCAGTTCTCTTTTCCTCCAGAGAAGAAGTTAAACTACATAGCTATGCAGTTATCCAATAGATAGGCTTGATGCCAAAGAGGTACCTAATGAGTTATAAAAAAGTCAGTCATGCTAGTAATTGCATCATTAGAAACAATTTTAAAGGAATTGTACCTCTTGGGTAACTAATACATGTTTTGTAGTGCTTTGTGTATTTTCAGATACAGTTTCAATACCAATAAATATTTACCTTGAGTGTAATGCATTTATTCGTACTGGCTTGAAATTTCCAGAAAAACACACTGACTGATAAAAAGTTTTTTAAAAGTGTTTCCTGCTGCACTAGAGATAATGTGTACATTCCAAACCCTTCCTGTCCCTGATGTACAGAGAACAAAAGTAAAACCAGGGGAAAATAATATTTTCAAACAGTATTAATCCTTATTATCTCAATCCTGTCACCTTTTTGTGTAAATGTATAGACATATGTATGTGTATGAAATATACATTTAGATTGTAAAACCCTGGGGCAATATGTGTTTTTTGTTCTCTTCTGGTACATTCCCTCGTGGAGTTGGATGCTGCTTGATTGCGAAGGCTACTGGGTATGATAGTCTTGAGTAATTATTAGTGAAGTATTTGTCTTGTGGTTCTTTGGAAGTCACTAGTAGGAAAATTGTGAAGATGCAGTGCACCAGTGCAATTTCTCTGCAAAACTAACCCATATTCTTACTTTTCGAAACAATCCTTTAATTTGTCCACAAAGATCTCACTTCCAATATTGATCAGGCCAGGTTCTGCATGGCTTATGGTATCTGAAACATTGGTTATTGAAGAGAATGGAAATCAGTAACATTGAGTTATTTTCTGCAAATGTAAAACAGCAACAGAGGTTATACATCAGATAAACAGTGGTGATGGAAGGGTACAATGAATTCAGTGACACTGTACAAACACCCACGTTCTTTTTTTTGAAGTGATCGGAGAACAAACACGAATCCTGATCTTGGGAGGTCTATGCAGAATTGTGTGGGCAAATGGAGTTTCTCTAAATTTACACAGCTGTACCCAAGTCTGAATCTGGGTGTTGCAATTAAATTTTAAAACAGTACCCTTATCTCCTGCTTACTAATACTATTTGGGGTTTTTTTACTCTGATGTAGTATGGATTGCTAAAATACAGATGTTGATTCTGGCGTTCAGATGTTGTCCAGTTGCAGCTTATTTACTTTATAAAAAAGTGTGCTTTTTGATGCAATAGATGCAAATATACTTTTAATGTTTTCTGTGTTGGCTAAATAGAGTTGTGGGAAATGATACGCTTATAATTATGGCTTTGTTCAGACTTGTTGTCCACTCCCATTCCCCTTGGAATTAGCTACAGGCTGGCAAACTGTAGTAGCCTTTATTATATTGAATACACAACGGCTCTGCGAAGAATGTTTAACCCAAAACGAGCAATGAAGGTGTGAGATTTCAACGCTCAGCCCACTTGGCCGTGGGTGTTTCTTCTGCCTTGCACTCCCCTAGTATGCCAGAATGGCTCTGTGATTGAAGCTTTGTAAGTCTTAATTTTGAATGTCTTGCCTTTTATTATTTGGGGGTGCAGATTGCAAACTTCTCATTTTGCTCAGTTTCCATTTGCTTTCCCAACTAAACCACCTAATAGGAGGCTTATAAAATGCATATTTTTATCTGCTGTTCTGGAGCAGCTTTCCTTGGTGAATCTACAGCTGAATCATTTTTAAAATGTTTGATTTCCCTCAAATTACAGATCTACTTTTGCAATCCAAGCAAACAAAGAGCAGTCTCAGCTAGCGTAGTGACATAATAACAGCATTTAACGTAATTTCAGATGGAGGAGCCTCAGATCCTTGACAGAATATGGGCCAATTTCTCCTCTCTGTTGGCTGGGCAGAGAGCCTGACCACAGTTTTGCAGCCACAGCTGAGCCATGAATCTGTGGCTGGTAGAGCTATTATAATCTTCTAGCAGAGCTTCCTCCAGGGTATGCTCCTCCTCTTCCTTGACAGTGGAGTTAGCCACTTCAGTTTGTGCCTGGGGAGGAGAGATGTCCCAGTTCGTGCCTTATGTGGCCACAGTGAAGGGAGATGCCAGGGGACACCTTAGGTGGGTGACCCTTGTGAGTGTCAGTCCAGGGGTTGAAGATGAAGCTGGTACAGACATAGATCGTCTCCAGTTTATCTTGGCATTTCCATTGAAAAAGGGGTCAGAGCCATAGCAGGTGATTGCTTTTCAGTGCGTTTGCCTGTGTACGGTGAAAACTTTCTCCATGAGATTTTTCCTGATGGATACTCGAGTTAATATCAGAGAGCTAATTAGATACATCTTTCAAACTCTTACTGTGTGTCAGTCTACAGTATATAATAAATCCTAAACTCTTATTCTAATAGTGTTAGTAAATGCAATGCTGTACCATAGTATTGTAGAATATTCCTATTAAAATTATTAAACGTGACTTCTTTCTAACATTCAGAGTGAAACACCTGAAAATGAGCATCTTTCTCATAAAGCGGGTGCTGACTGCTGTCTTAAAACAATTTTTCTGAAGTATTGGCAACTAAAATTGCAACTAAGACCCCACATCACTGTTTCTTCTGAAAGCCTTGGTCATAATATTTGATACTACAGTAACTGCATTGACATCCTATTTTTCATTATAATCTTTTCTAAATAATCTTCACAAATAATCTTTTCTATAGTTTATCTATAGTTTTGTGGGCATTGTGGTTGAAATCATGGCTCCCTAAAGCTGGTGACATTCTTGGCTTCTGTAGCGCTAGGCTGTCACTGTAAGATTTTACATTACTTTTACTCTCATGTAATCTCTTAACTTTGTGTTTATTTTAACAGTAGCTCTAACTATGGCAAATGTGGATTTTACTTTTCTTCTGTTAGACTAGAATATGTAACTCATGCATATATATGTAGCATTGACATCAATAGCCTGCTTTCAGGGTTACAAGTCTCGAAGACCAGATTCAGCAAACACTTGCTCACCTGCATACTTGATAAAGCAGCTTATGTCAAGCTTATATGAAAGCGTGCGTGTTTTCAGAATTGGGATTTAGTCCTTGCAAAGAAGTGGAAACAAGCTGATTTGTCTCTTGGACCGAGCAAGAGTGAAACCTGGGGCTGAAGCACGGGGCTCAAGCTGAGAAGCTGTATGCTCTTTACACTGCCTCTCTCAATCAAATTTCAAAATCCCCTGAAGTTTTAATCTTCATTAGGCTCTGTGAAAGCCAAAGCTAAGCATTTTAAATGAGATTATATTTTTCCTGTTTGAAAATGTTCTTCTGCCTTTCGTAGGAGAGAGGGGAAGGGGAAGCCTAAAACCAGTAACCCAACCATTACTTTTTAAACACACGTAAAAATTGCAAACTCCGAAGGGCACTTTTCAGACATGAAGAATATGTGCAGAGGACTTCCCTGAAAGGATTTCTCTGCCCTGCCACGCTTGTAGCCTCTGAGCACCCTGCTGCCTTGAGAGTACGGGGCTGGTCAGAGCATTGGTGCTGTCTAGTGGCAAGTTACTGCATCTCACATCGCTGACAGAAGAGTTAACTGAAGAAAAATGTAAAATGCTGCATTTGATTAATAGCCCTCAAAGCATGGCTTGGGTTATGCTGAGTTTGAAGCATGTAGGTATTTTCTAATGCCTCCACACAGAATTAAACGGTAATATTTTCAAGTATAGTTAAGGCAGTGCCATCCCTGTAACATGGGTTACAGTGGTTCCCCTTTCCAAGAAGGAAAGGTTAATTGCGTTGGTACTGGGAAGTGACTTACACGCGCACACACACGTGTCTGAAATCGTTAAAACAAGACCAGAAGAGTTTCTTTGCTGTTCCCAAAGGTTCAGAGGTAAGGTCAGCTGTGGTGTGCTGGTTGCAGCCTAGTCCAGTTAGGAGTTTACTGCCCCCAGCCCTTCTGACAGCTCTTTGCTGTCTGCCTTGCAGAGGGTGCAGTCTCTGAGACTGGCTAGCATGCTTGTGTACCATTTCTTTCTGACGAGGTTTATCTCAAGCAATTATTTTTTAAATCCATGCCATTTTGAGGGGATGCCTTTGTGTTGGCGGGGTGAGCAGGCACGCAGCTGAAGGGAGCAGTGACCTCCTAACCTGGTTCAGCTGCAGCGAGACCGGCATGTCTGGTCACAGCCCGAGAAACTCCTCTTCTGTATTTTTGGGGGTCACCCAGGCGCGTCAGTTGCTGTCAGCAGGTCTGGGGGCTGGGTGCATGAGGCTGTGAGTGCACACGTGAACTGTGGCTATGCTGGACTCAGACCTGATAAGTTGTTGCACGTTGACTGAGAAGGAATTGTGTTTCAACTCAGTTGGAACAGGTTGCGTATGTCTGCACCAAAAGCTTAAGCTGATGGACGCGAGATCATTATATCGCTGTAACTCAACTGTATTTGTTTATTGGTACATCAGTGGCTGATATGGTGTCCTTGCAATTGGGACTATAATTTCTTCAGCTGCCTTTCTTGCCCTTGCCTGGTTTTACTGCCCATGCCACACAGGTAGCTCGAGGGAACATGCATTGGTGCCTGTACAATAAAAAGCTGTGGCCAGTTAATGAAGCTGTCTCCACTGGACTTTAACCTGATATGCCAGAGGGACTGGTATGTATCCCTGCTGCTTTGGCCAGTTCTGCTGTGGGTCTGGTCCAGTTCAGTGGATCGGGAGGGATGCACAGATGGGGACAGTAACTCGTTAAGCTTTTTTGTGGAAAGCTTCTTGTTTATCTATATCTACTCTATTGCAAATATAAGGTGAAATGTGTGAGTTCTGTCACTGTGGTTGAAACTAAAATAGTTTTTCTTGTGATTAGCTGCTGCGGGTCATCAAGTGCATTACATTAGAAGCTGGCTTTGCTTGACTTGTGTGTCTAAGTCATCCTTACAGAGGAGAGATGCCAATTTGAAAAACTTCTATATGGGCCATAGTTAAGGTTATGTCAGTAGGCCAAAGTATATTGCTAATATTCTGTTTCTTCTATCAAAATGGGGACACTGGAGCAAAAGCAATAGAAGAAATATGGAACAGCCTCTTTTTGTATTGGTGATTGCATGGTCTTCAGTAACCTCTACAAGATTTATGGAGGAGGTAATCCCAGCAGATGTCCCTCTTCTATGTGGTCTAGGGAACACAAATTAGAACTTTTTATTTTCCTTTTCATCCACCTGGAAGCACTGCACAGGTAGGGATCATGTTGGTTTCTTTTGGTAAGGTGGAACTTCTGAAGGCAGGCACAGACTGCTGCTTAACAGCCTGACCTGTTTGTGGTGCGCTTTTCTTGCTTTCAGCAGTCCTTTGTTGTACAAATGTACAAATGTATAGGTGTTCTGATTTGTGCTTTTTTTCGTTTGTAGATATCAGTATTACCTACAAGTGAAAAAAGATGTTCTTGATGGACGATTGCTTCCTTCATTGGAGCAGGGAATTCGACTAGCTGGTTTGGCAGTGCAAGGTAAGATGACATGACCTGATAGCCCTTTCCCACATTAGTGTTTTTGGTTTGTTCTATATGTTGATTGGGCACTAACTAAGGCCTTGTGTGACTCCTACTCACAACAGCTGGGTTTTCTATTGATTTAAAAGTGCATAGGTGGACTGCTGCTGATAAAACACTCACACCCTCAGGGAGGGAAAGATGGACCACATCACAGCGTTCAACTTTGCTATTTCTAAAATCCGTGTTAGTGAATCTGAACAAAACTCCAGTTCTAACCCCAACCACGGAGTACTTTGCAGAGTGAATTTGCTTCACGTTCTCTGGTTTGAAATGCAATTACATCAAAGAGCACAGCAGCAGCTTTAATTTTGCCTTTAATTAAAAACTCATTTTGCTGTATAGTGTTATCTGAAGTATGAAAGAACACATGACCATAATTGTTATGGGAGTTATAAATTATTAATAAACTACTTCTTACAACATGATTTTTGTTCTGAGCCTCCTAAAGACATCAATAAAAATGAGATCACATAATGTATATGGGCAGAGGAGGAAGCCCTGTATTTGGAGAAAGTATGTTTGAGCCCATCCATGACTGACTATGAGAACCTAAGATAGTGTGTCAGCAATCATGCTCTGGGCCTGTCCTCTGATGAGAGAGAAGGGGGAAGTATATATATAAATAGCAAACATGAAGATCTGATTCTTGAAAATTAAAGGTTCAAAGGAGATCAGTGTTAATGTGATCTTCCTTAGGGCAGTAGAAATTCTGGTTTAGTATCTTATTTCTTGGTTAAAAATTGAAGAAAAAATGTTTCCTGTCAAATATTGAAAACTTTTGTTAATAAAGGAAGCTATATGTATAAGATTCCATAACGAATCTTGCTATTTAAGTAAATGAAATTTTTCCAGTGTGTTAGGGCTCAATAGATACTGAGTATGTTTCACTGGTCCTGTGTTTTTGGAGCTTTTTGCTAACTTTGAGAGTGAGTCAGTCTTTGTCATCAGTTTGAAGTAATCGCTTTTATTCTGAATTTTCTACATAATCTACTATATTTCAAAGACCATTGCATCAGAATGCTGCACCTAATCTTGTTCGCTTTATTCCTGACCTTGTGTTATTCCCTTTGTCCTCTGCATGTGATGCAACTGAAGATATTTGAAATACTTCTTTTAAACTTACAGACTCTGTTTCATGTCCATTTTGATTTCTTTCTGTTTATGTTAAAACATAACTCTGAGGTGAAAACAAAATGAAACTGCATTTTTGGCATCCTGCAATAAGTGAAATTGTCTAGAAGCTTTGAAAGAATGTTTAGCTAATATGATTTATGGTGGGAATTTCCAGCTTCTATAATGTGAGGATCTTGTAGATGGCGTTTGATCCAGTTCAATTAATATAAAATAAAAACCTCCTGGCAAGGTATTCTTTTGATATAAGCTGTTGTGTATTTAACAGATAAATATAGGCTTTGTTTTTTTTTTTTTGTTTTTTTTTTTTTTTTTTGTTTTGTTTTTTTTTTTTTTTTTTTTTTAAATGTAGCTTAGCCTTTAGGAAGCATTTTCGAAACTCCACAGTTTCAAGGACATTTAGACAAGAATCCTCAGCCCAACGTATGAGTGAATGTGAGCATGGAGATAAGTACCTCTTAAAGACACGTAGAAGTAGAAAAACAAGTAGAAAGGTGTGGGCCAGCCAGTTAAACTGACACAGTGCCTGTACTGTTATATTGGCTGCAGAAGGGTAAGACCTCCCTGCCCTCTTCCCCCACAAACCATCTTGGTTGTTGACAATTTTTAATAGAATTGGCGAGTGGATTTTAACCTCCTAGGCTGTAAAATTAAACATCTTTTGTACAATTGTGTTAGAATTGTAGCAGAGGTAGATTAAGGTTGGAAATGTTGGAGAAGCAAAAGCATGTACCATTTTTAAAGAGGGTGAGCAATCCCAGCCCTGTTAGATGCTGGTATTAGTTCAAGAAGGCTACAGAAAAAGCAACTCTTGCACTCGTCATGGTTAAGCATTACAAATGGTCATAATATTAGGTATCAAAAGAGAGAAATTACTTGTTGGCTATTATTTGATCTCTAGTAATAACACTATTATTTTCAGACCTCCATATTAAAAGCTAAAGTACAAGCAGAAATCTTTGTGCTGGGTTGTGGCTTCAGAGAGAACTCGCCCACTTGAAATTAAGCATCTGTGCAAAGGTTGAGTGTGGTCTTAACATGTGTGGAAAGTGCTAAAATGAGTAATTGTGTTGTTTTTTCCAGCGGATTTTGGAGACTATAATCAGTTTGAATCTCATGACTTCCTCAGAGAATATGTCTTGTTCCCTATGGTGAGTTCCTTAACCCCTTCTTTTGTGGTCTTTTATGAATAATTTCTCCATGCCTCAGAGATGGCTTTGTTGATAAGAGGATAAAAGCACCAGTGCTGAACTATTAAGAGTGGAAACAAACTTTGCTCCCCAAAACCTGCAGTTTACTTGATTGTATCAGAATGAATATATGCTGTGGAAATTTAGCCCTTTTTCAGTTCCTGTTAAGCCTCCACTAGGAATAGGTGTCAACAAAAGAAATGTACTACTTTGAATCAAAAAAGACTTTGCAGCTATTTAGGTGGTGTGTATTAGCTGTACTGCAGTATTAGTAACATGGTGTAACAAGGGGATATGAAGGCTGCTGATGTAAATGTTGTGTCACAGGAAAAATCATACAGCCTTTCCTTAAGAGAATGTGAATTTACATCAGCTGACTATTAGACTGAAGTGAAGCATGAATCAGGTCTCTTCTTAAAATGTTCTCCAGGGACTGTCTGTAAATTTGTTTCAAATTTACATTGGAAACTAGCAAATAATTTGAATGCTGAGGGAAGTGTTTTAGGTCACTAATGATGTTCAAAACTCTGGTGACAATGCCAAGCACTTGTAATCCATGACATTGAGCCTCTCTGGGAGAGTAGATTAAAGAAAAAAAAAAAGCCTGCTGAGGTTAAGGCTGGCTTTATTTTAAATGAACAGATCCATCAACACAAGTCTTGAGTGTAAGCTTCATAAAGTGTAAAAGATCTTGGAATTCTTTCTAACTGGGGAAAAAAAATTTGGAAGTGGGGTGGGGTTCCCATGCCCTGAGTGTAGCTGCCTAGAAGTTAAGGCATCTGGTTTCCCTCTGCAATTAGTGGAGCGGTAGAGAGAGAATGATTCATCTCACTGTAATTTGAAGGCTTGAGAAAGGCACTTCCAGAAGCATTTCATCCCATTTACCGGTGCTCTTTGTACAGGAACTGCAGCAGATAGTCCATTCTGAAGTCCAAAAAGGTGACAGCTGCACAGTGTCTTGAAGTGAAAGTGCAATTTTGAGCTGGCAGACTGAGTTCAGTACCACCTGAAAAAGAGAGTCATCAGGAAGAAGGGGAATTTATGTATAGAGATCTGAATGTTCCTTGTATAGCTAGAATGTGGTTTCACTATTGACCTTTCACTAAGAAACTTCTGTTAGCCTGACTGGTGGAGTAGGATTTCTTTGGTAGGCCGCCTTAATGATGATGTGTATAGTTGATGGATTATGAAGTCGTGTACGATAGCCTAAGTGGGAAAGAAGATGGCTGCAAATATAGACACAGATACGTGTTGTCAAGCTGTCACTTTGTAAATTACTGAACTTCCGAAAAATAACCGAGATTGTTTTTCTATGTAAAGAAAAAAATTAAAAATAGAGGAGGGTTTAGGCCTCTAGATGAGCTTTCTGGTGGTTAATTTCTATGTGGTTCAGCAGCAGTTTACTCTTTGGGCCCATCTCCTCGAACCTCTATTTTTTAGTCCGCTGCCTACATGGTGTTGTGGTCTTCTGTTTTGCATGTGCTCACTTTGTGGTGTCTTGCCTTTCAGCCGTGCTACTATTGCTAAATTTAACAAAATCAGCAAAGTCTGCTTCCTACAGTCTTCAGAAGTCTACTCTTAGATCAACTCTAGACATTTCTTTAACTACTTGTCTTTGCTTTTCTGGGGAGGAGCGGATAACGTAGTAGTAAATATTTCACTGCAAGTTCAGTGACAGTTGCTAAGTGCTGCAGATATAAACTAGTCCTGAAGCAAGTGGGAGGATTTGAGTGAATCTTGGGCGTAGAAACAGCCCCCAACAAGAACGTTGCTATAAATTCATTAGTGAAGTGAGCTGGTGGATGAGGGAGGGGCAGCTACATTTGTACTGTTTGATCTTGTGAGGCTACAATGTGTGTCAAACGGCATTTCTTCAGCAGGGAAAAGAACAAAGTTATGTACACAGTACACCCCACAGGTGTGTAGCTGTGCATAGGCATGCACCATGCCATTTTTCATTAGCACGCTACCACTTTCACATTTTTTTGTGGCAGAAGCAAATATCAGAGGGAGGGCCCCATTGAGCAAGAAACAGGCAGTGTATTTAAGTACATTACATGCAGCCTTAAGGCTTTTTTAAATAAAAAGAAGAACTTTGAGGTTTTGCAAGAAAGTTTTTCAGCTTCCTTTTTTTTTTTTTTGCCTTGAATTTATGAGCAGACTTCCTTTATTAACTTGCTCCCAATTATTTCAGAATTGTTTCTACCACACATTATTAAATTTGCAGAAGATAAAAATTTCTACTCAGAAATGTGTTGCAAGCATAAAGTACATTTTATTACATATTTGAAGAGGCAGCAAAACTTTCAGTCCCTTTTAACATGGTGAAGGTAGTACCTGTAGGCTACAGGACAGAAAATAGCCATGACTGGGTTTTCCACTGTCTGCATTATTTTGGGCTGTTTTAAAAGGTATATATTAATTTGTGGACTTCCAAGTGTTTTTAAAGACTTGTTTGGTCCTTATCCAGGAAAAGATCCCTTATTTGCGCTCTATATTCTGTTCTCTATTTTGGAATAATAAGCACCTTACCCCTATTTTTAACAGTATCTTTTTACTCCCCCCCACACCCCGCAAAAAAAAATAATATAAAAAGCTATAAAAACCCCAGACTCTTGTGTTCTCCTTGCAGATTTTCAGCATCCCATGCTCTGAATTTTCAGTGCAGTTGCTGATAGCTTCTCTCTCTGTAATTACTCGGAAGGGTAATTACAATCCTGAAACATCTGCCATCATAATTCCTGTCCTGCCTTTTGTCATCTCTCTCTTTGGATAACTAGGTTTTGATGCTGCTTCGTCTTTTTACAGGACTGGACCCAGGATGAAGCTGTCTTGGAAGAGCTGACTCAAAAGGTTGCTCAGGAGCATCGAACTCACAGGTGAGCTTGACACGTTAAGATTTGGATTATGTTTTTTTTATTGTCATCATCTTCCTAGGACTTTCCATCCTCCCTAAGCTTTTCTGGCAGGAGTAAACTAGTCTATCTTCATGTTACTATTATGCTACATCTCGCTAGATTTTTAATTAGTCTGTTGCAAAAGATTATCTGCCTCTTGTGAACACAAAATGGCTGAGGAACTTAATCCCAAATAAATGAGCATTTGCACCATAAGGTTTAATAAGCATGTGTAACACTACTTGCACTATGTAGTAGACTCCTTTGTCTTCTTGGTTTGACTGAAATCCTCATGGTGAAAAACCCTGTGACTTGATCGGAGGTGGTCCAAGGATCTGTCTGAGGTTTTTCTCTCATTCAAGAGAGAGGGGGCGATACATATGCTCGCAATGTAATGGAAATGAGAAATAACAGGAGCTGGGTTTTAAGTCTAGTTGTGGAAAAGATACAATATGCTGTTACTAGTTAATAAGCTAGGAGTGTATGTATTGATGCTTCAGTACAAATACCCTCTTCGTAAGCAGGCTTCTTCCGTGTCATCTGGATGTTTTGGTAGTGGAAGTACTCAAACCTCTAGAGCGTTGCTCTTAGAAAAAATGGTGGTGTCTATATGTTATTGGAAATAATCTTTTGTGTTATATTATGAATGTGCATTTAAAACTTTACTATGACAGTGACATGACTTCAGTTTTATGTGAAAGGTGCAGCACTCCCATTATATGACAGAAAATGGTTGTAAAGGGGCAAATACGAATCTCTGAGTCAAACATGATTCTCAGTCTGAGTTAGAATGCAAGCTTGGGCCTTTGATGCAACCAGCTTCCAAGCTGGCCATAAAGCTGCCATGAGCTGCTTGTGCGATCTTGGTTAACTCAGACTTGAAAGGAAAGATTTCCCTTCCCTGCTGTGCTCTTTAGTGCTATTTCTGCAACTCAAAGAGCAAATACCTATCCTCTCTTCAGTAAGTAGATCACATTCCACCTCCTTTTTCTCCCTCTTTCTCCCAAGTATTTGTCCGGTTCCTATATTTCTGTTTGTAAGCTGTGGTAAGGAGGAGCAAAGAGGAGAAACATTAATAGTGTCCTTCTTTTGGAGCAACCTGCCATCTATTCTGACCTGCTTTTGAGAACTGAAATTTCTGAATTCCTGAGCTGTGACAGCAGCATGTGTAGACACGTGTGTAAAAGTTTTCAGGTGATCTGTTCTCGATTATGAAAGAGAACCTGCTCAACATTCAATTTAGCACCTGTTTTTTTGAACAGACAACATGAAAATGTATGTCTTCCCTTTTAAGACATTTTAAGCAACTTCAGTAGATTTGTATACTATTTATGCAAATTAGGTCCCTTATGGCTCAAATTTGCCATCCAGAACTAGACACAATCTAATGCAATGTCCTGATGTTGTAATAAAGCCTGGAAAATATTTGATGTGTGCAGAAGAAACTGAGTAATGTGATCAGTTCAGTTTCTTCCTCCTATAATTTGAACTGTGCTTTGTACCTTACCTTAGCAACATTCAGTAAAATTCCTCCCCTTGTTGATTATGATCCTCATACTGAAAGTTAGTTTTGTCTTGTGCATTTCTACGCAGCATCTCCAAAGTGTCTTCTGAAGTGGTTTGTGAATATCTCTTTTTTTTTCACCAGTATTTTTTGTGTACGTATAATACTGAACCATTTGCTGCCTTTTGTTACTCTAATTGCAGCGGCATTACAGCAGCAGAAGCTGAGCTAATGTACATCAATGAAGTGGAACGCCTTGATGGGTTTGGACAGGAAACTTTCCCTGTGAAGGTATGTTAGTGTATATTATAAAAGAACCTCTGAATCAAACAATGCAGGAGTTTGCAGCAACCTTTGGAACGCATGCAAGTTGTGTTTGTCCAAAAGAGATGGGACTTGTTTCACTGTTCTGGAGGGTGAAATGACTGCTGGTAGTTTGAATGGACGTTGCAGTGTGAGAGTATGTTAGGCCTGTAGTGTTACTTCTCTTCCACCAAAATCCTTTTCATAGAAGAGGTTGCTATATGCTAGGGCCTGCTCACTCGGGAAGCAGAGGTGCTCCTTGCTTTTCTTTGAGCGCTGTCTGAGGGAGAGCAGCTGAAGCAAATGAACCTTAACTCTGGTCTCCTTTAACAGGATAGGAAGATAAGACCTTTTCATATCTTTCTAAGTGGCTATTTACCAAGCATTAACTTTACCTTTCCTTGTTTTCTCACATGTGCACACAAGTCCTCCAGACATTTAAAGTTGAGAGAAGGTTTCAAGGTTTATTTTGCATTTTTAGTCCCTTTCCCTTTGCTGGAAGCCCCTTTCTGCCATGAACGGTCTGCGTGGCCTTATGGAGCACATCCCACCATGATAAAGTTGTGCTGAGAAACTGAAACCTGCCATTACCAACATGACCCATTTCTTTTTGCTAAGCAACTGGCTGTCAGTTTTTCTGCTACTTAAAGTTGACTGGAATTTAAAAACAAACCAACCAAACAAAACCCCACACCAAACAAAAAAAGCTTTCTGCTGAAGTCAAAATTGATTTTTTAGCCAATCTTAAAATTGGGCTGCAGAGGAGGAGCTAAATGGCAAAAAAAACGAACCCCTACCCAACAACAAAAATTGTGGAATGTTTATTGCCAATGAATGAAATCAGTGTTTTCCTCAAATTAATTTGGATTAATGCTGCATGCTGCTGCAAAGGATTTCTGTGTTGGGATTGTTGTTAGATATTACTGCATGTCAGTAAGATAAGTATGAAGAGTGGACTGGATGCTCTGCAAAACTGCAGGAAGAGGTTACCTTTGCATCAAAGAGCAGCGTGCTGGCCTTGTAGACAAACAGAATTGCATTTGAAGGGAAAAAAAAAAGATTTCTCTTTTGTTCCTGTTAGAAAATACTATTAGATATATGTTTCTCTTTCTTTCTGTATAGATACTTGTATGTATACACGCACATGTGTATATGTGTACAAATACATACATTTCCCCCAACGTTTTCCCAATCTCTTTGCCTTCTAAAGCTGCCTCTGGAACAAGGCAGAGGAATGTGTAGTCCTCTAATCAGACTAAACTGAAGACTGTTGCTTGTAGGACCTCTGCTGTCTTGTGTATGTGGAAGAACGCGGGTCTATGCGGCACTGAGAATCTGTGCACAGGCTAGGCCTTGAAAATATGCATCCATCATTTGTTTGCAAAAGGCCTAACACTTAATAGTTAGAAACAGATGTAGATACTCCATTGTTGCCTTCTGGGGATCAAGTATAGCAAGGCCAGGAGAGCAGCTCTAATCTGATCTACTAAAATGCAGGGATGCCTGATGGTTTCTAGAATTTGCTCATGTGTAGTGCATTGACTTCTCTCATATCCTTTCTTCTAGCAGATCTTTTTTAACCACACTCTTTGTGTTAGCATGATTTTTATTTACCACTTTAAAGTGTGAATCAATTACTATATATGCAGCTGAGGGGGACTTGCTTTTGTTGATCAGTGTAGAAAACCTCTTTGTCAACAGCATTAAGCTTTTGTAGCAAAAAAAAAAAAGCATTTTTAAGAAAACAACTGATTGCAAAATGGAACAGGAGCACATGATGTTCAAACAGGAGGCTACAAGGAGACATGGGTAGGCACAAAAATAATATAACTTCTGAAAAACAATGCACGAACAGTGGACGTTATGTGGTACATGAAGATGAATATTTAATCCAATAATGGAAAAACAATGGAGGATGTATCTGTATGGAGATAAAAGTACTGTCTAGAGTGACATGCTGTGAACTTCTACATGGAGTACTTAAAGGAGGAACCGTGAAGGGTACAGCTTTTGAGAAGGATTCCATCTCCAGGTGTGGTTTTCTGAAATCTCGACATGTTTTAACAGGTGACTGGAGAAATGCTGTGAATGTGAAAGAGGACTATTGCTTTTGGTAGTCGTATGGGCTCTAGATAGCTATAATCACAATGATACGGAATGTGGGGTATTATACAATTAATGCCAGTTTGTGGTGTGTGTGGTGTTTGGTGGAGGAGAACCTTGGGCTCGTTTAGACTTCATCTGTTTTCACTAATCAATAGAATGAATCTAGTTAAGTGTTAACTGCTTTGAAATGGTGAAAATTGGAGTCCGATCAATCAGCAAAATACAGATTAGTCAAGGGTTAGTCCTGCATTCAGTCTGAAGACGGGCTTCTGTTTGGTAGTTCAGCGTGCATTTGCATGTATTGGCAAGTTTCTTTATTAAACTAAATATGTATCCTTTCTCTGCAGGATAATCATGGAAATGACATACACCTCGGTATTTTCTTCATGGGAATCTTCATAAAAAACAGAATTGGAAGGAAAACTGTGATTTATAGGTAAAAGCTAGGGTCTTCTGTATTTAAAGCAAGTTTCTTTTCAGAGCTCCACGTGTGGGGTTTATGTGGCTTCAATAGGGCCAATCCTCTAACTAAGGAGTAGTCACCTTGCTGTTTTCAGGATTGGCCTCTTGGCTGTAAGAGATGTGATAAAGAATAATTTCTGATGTCTGTGAATGGGTTTGACGGCAAGAAAGATGTAGTTGTCTGTCATGTATCTTGTTCTACTTAAAAAGCTTTGATCCCTTTTCTTTTCTTGCCTTTATGTCTGCTGCTTTGATGCTTCTGAATGCAAATCTGTTAAACCTCACGGTTGGCAGCCTAGGCACTCAACATTTCTGAAATTCTGGTTGCCATATTTAGGTGCCCCACTAAAAAAAAGCTGAAGTTTCTCATTCCGTAATTTTGAAAATCCTGTCTGTGTCACTTGTTTATTTGTTCTGCTGTTTATTTTGGTTATTAAGAATCACTTAAGTGTTTCCATTAACTTACTTTTCTGGGTTTTGTTACTTCTTACAAAAGTTTCTTCTGTATTAAAATGTTCCTAGAAATCTCCATGATTCCAGGGAGGATAGGGTTTCACTCACTCCTCTTTACTGCTGGTCTGGTGGGTATTTCTGTTAACTGTCAGTGTCAACTTGAAGTGGATTTTTACTAGTCCCTGTTACTAGAATACAAACATTAGCGCAGCCAAAAAATTGTGTTTTATGAGGAGCACTAATTTTTAGTCAGTAGCTAAGGCTTGTGTCAGGCTTAAGCTGGAATGTTGGGGTTTTTTGCCTTAAAAGGGCTCTTAGTGGTCATCTTCAAAAATGTTAGGGCTCCCTTTTCCGCGTAGCTGATATTTTGCGTATTTAATTTTGAGAAGAAATTAGAGAATACTTTAACTGTGCTAGGTGACAAAAGCAAGAAGTTTCTTTACACGTAGAAGTGGTAGTTGGTGCTGGGATCCTTACTCTGTGGAAATATGCACTTCAAGCATCCTGCCATGACATGAAGAGGAATGCATGCTGCAAACAGAACAAACAAGTCCTTTCCATCCCCATGGATTGCATGCAATGTACGCAAATGTCTGTCAGCTATTTGTAAGAAGATTATAACTCTGATCTTGGGTAACCTGACAATTACTTGGAAAAAAAAGATTGCAAACATAAAACCAGAGTATTAACATGGTATGCATAGTCTACATAACCATGTTGTCAACTTAAGCTTCGTTAGGAAGAATTGGCACTGGAGGAAAGTTGGAAACGGCATTTGGAGAGGAATGGCACTATTAAAAAAAAATTTTTTTTAAATCTCTATTACATGTGGCTAAGATCAATCAGTTCAAAAATGCCACAGCTCAGTATAATGTTTATCATTAATGTATTTTCAATGTATCTTCTATTGTGAGTCTTTAAATTCGTGGTTTTAAAGAGAGCTTTTAACTCTCCTGCTCTAGGTTAAGACCTGAATATCTGTTTCTCCTTTAATCAGAGCATGATATCCTTATTCTTTTCTTATTTTCCTGACCATGTTTCTTCACCAAACAGCTACTGAAAAGCGTTCCCATAAAATGAGACTAATGTTGACTAAGGGATTCTTAATGTGTTTGTGAAATGTTTGAATGTATGTGTTGGCAACCTCTACCGCATTTTTTTACTCTACAGGTGGAATGACATTGGGAATATAGCACATAACAAGTCTTCGATTGTTCTAGAGTTGATCAACAAAGAAGAGAATGTGCTCTTTCACACAGTAAGAAAAAGCTCCTAATCGGTGTCATCAAGAAAGCTGCTTATTTAAAAAATAAACCTTTACAATTCCACTTTCCCAAAGGGGCTTACTCACCATAAGCCGTGCCCTCCTCAAAGTTCATATTTTAGTTTATGCAGAGAGTGAAATTAACTTTGTTTAGCTACCAATATTTGTATTCTCTTCCAGGCATCCCAAAGTATACTATGCTGGGAAGTCTGCAAAAAACTGAACTGCTTGTTGGATGAAACATCCTCAGTGCCACACTTCTTTTTCATGCTGGCATAAATATAGCAGCATAATCAGTTGTAGGAACTGGGCACAAGCTACCATGTGCGCACATACTGGAACTCAGGGGGCTGCAGTGCTGTTCTGTGCTATTTAAAATCACTCTGCATCTCCCTGAACCAAGGCCAGTATAGAAACTGGACCAGCAAGCTTGAGCCATTTCTTTTTGTGTTGTCCCTCCTTCCCTCCCACTGTGACTTAGCAGTGAAGTGGCAGCATGTAAAGGCATGCCACTGTATTTCAGTAATTCAATGCCTTGAATGCTCTTGAGGGCACTAGACATGTTCTTGGCAGCCAGATTCTGTACATGATGGACCTTACCAAGCATTACTGCAATTGGATTTTTAAAATTCTTCTTTGTTCCTGCTCGGTAAGGATAACAAAATGAATGATTAGATATATTTTTTTTTTCCCCTATGTTTTCTTGTGTTTAAAGGATGATCTTGAAAATGCCAAATATATTTCGCGGCTGTTTGCAGCAAGACACAAGTTTTACAAACAGAACAAAATCTGCACAGAGTGAGTACTCCTTCTTCAGAGTTGTTTTCTGACACCCTGCTTTGGAATTGCTCTGAGTTTTGGCGTGTCTGGTTTTGTTTGGTTTTTCTAGTCACTTGTGTCATTCTTTTCCCCTTTCCCTTTTTTTCTTGTTTTGTTTTAACCACCAACAAGAACAGACAATTGAGAATGAAATTTCATTCTGACCCTTGTAAGGCTTGATACTCCCCAAGCAGCCATATCTGACAGAGAATCTTAAATTGAAGCCCTTGGTCTCTGCCGTTCATAACCTCAGAGTATTAGTATAAACAGGAGTGAAAGGTGACATGTGTTAACATGCCAAAAGTGAATTGCAGTAGCATTTTGAAGATGCATTACCCATCTAGCAGCTAAGGTCGGTGGAAAACACAGGTTGTCATCTTCTAATTTGGGCAATATAATTTATCTGCTTCTTATGTGCACCAAAGAAGGGAGGACATCTGGGAACATTAATCTGCATAGCCATACTAGCAGTAAATTGAACCCAAATTCTCCTTTAGGCTCTACTTTGAGCACTTATTAAGGAACTGGCCTTGAGCTAGTCCTCTCACACGAGTGTGTTCATCGTAACTGAAGGAGGAATTCATGAGGCTTTACTTATCATTCAAAAGTGAGTTTATTAGCTGAGCATGTTTCATTGTATCAGCACGCAGCAGTTTTAGTTAGAGATAAATTTTGCTTTGAGAAGTTCAGAGTTTTGAGAAATTTTTATGATGTGAAGGGTTTGTATAGCAATGAAAACATTAATCCCTTGCAAAACTTATCAGCTTAGTTAGCTGGAAAGATATGAAGAAGTTCATCTCTATCAACAGCTCTACTTAGAGCTGGACATCCCATCTGTTTAGCTGGGTAATGCCATCTGTTGGAAAATAAAGCCAAAATGATGAAGGGAAGATTGGAAGGTCTAGCTTTCTAATATTACATGTGCACATGATATATTAACATACGGTGAGTTCAAGTATTGGAGAGACCAATGAGATGAATTGCATAGAGTCATCTTTTCACTTATAGAAAAGAGACATTGATTAGGTTTCAGATGGTGTTTACGGTTCTTAGGAGGTGAGTGGAAGATCAGAAAAGACGTTTCTTAGCAGCATATGATGCATTTCAGTAGTCCAATACTAAATTTAATTTTAAAGGTTTCAGAGGAATTGAGTTCAAAGGAAGCTCCTGATTGTCTCCCCTGTGACAGTCAAGAAAGAAAACAAAATACCACAGTCTGTCATCTTGGAGTATTTCCCCTTTGAAGCTGTATATTGGGGTCAGCAGAGAGGACTGTTCTATTACTGTTCATAATCCAGACCGCAGAAGCAATAGCTTTTGATCATGTTTACTTTTAAACACCGAGCCATAAGTATGTGGGTATCATGAACTGGATGTGTGTAGCGGCTTCATATACAACTGAAAAATATTTGGACTAATGAAAATAGGGAATGTCATGAGGTCACTAAGGGAAATAACTGGAATTTAAATGTATTTTTGCAATTAGAACAGCTCTCCTTCTTACCACAGTCTCATGTGGTATCAGCTTCTGTGTTAAAGCCACAGATATTGATGACAGCATATGCCCATGTGTGTTTTCTAGCCAAATAATTTTCCTGCCCTCTGTTAAAATGATAGTTGTTTGTTTTCCTGTGTGCATTTCCTCTAATCGCACATAACATCATCCACCAGATCAGAAACTGTAAGAGGACAAATTCCACCTTTCCTCTCTTCACGTAAGCACTATATTTCTGCCTCCTTCAACTTGTTTCTTTCCCTTCCTCATTTTTTTTTTCCTCCTACACTTCTTGTTCCTTCCACTGCACCTGGCTACTCTAACATTGTATGTGGCTCTGCTAGTATTATCTAACCAGTTGCTTTGATTTCCCCTCCTGATCTGTGCACATTGCTTTGGAGTGATTGCTATGAATTTCATAAAGTTGTCATTGTTTTAGTGTTCACCTTAAGTCACCTGAGACTGTGCCTTTGTGCCATGTTCAGTTTTTATTGCTTAAGATACTTGTTTGTTTGGTTCATTTTTAAACCAGAGTTTTTCTTTCTTGTGTTTCCAAGTAAGCCAAAATTGGATAATGAACAAAAGGCATGTATATTTTGGAACTGGAATACTTTATGTATTTAGAGAAGGACCTGAATGTTTTCATTTAGTCATATTTTTTTAAATCTCATTAATGAGCAATACTTACAGATTCTTCATCTCTTGTTTTCCCCATCCATTCTTGAATCAGAATTGAAATATTGTAGTTTCGAGTATTTCTCTGTACTTTTTCTTACACAGGCAATCAAGTTCTCCTCCTCCTATCCGACGACGGCCCACGTGGAGTAGGTCATCCTTGGTATGTGCCTTGGTGTGGGGTCTCTAAGAATGTCTATGCCATTTCTAATGGGATGGGGCATTGTGTAAAAAATGGAATACTTTCTAAATTTCAAATAAGCACATTAACTCATTTGTTGTAGGCGATATGATTGGAATGAGTTTCAAGGGTGTGGCTGCCCAGGTTGATTAATTTAACTGGATAGTATCACCACTGAGTGTTAAAAATTACAGTCTTCAAGGCATTATATTTTTGTTTGCCCTGCAGAAACTGAGCATCTTTTCTACTGGATTGAGATTATATTCAATATGTAAAGAAAATAATCCTCTAGAATTTGAAGCGTCTTGTGCTGTATACTTCAAAACCCCGTCATTACATAATTTTACAGCTGCTTCTTTCGCATTTCTTCCATTCCTTTTGTTTTTGTAAAAAGTAAACTTAGTTTATCAACTTCTTGAGTTAAGAGCCTATTTCCTGTGTGAAGTTCTGGGGATTTTAAGTAAAACTATTACAACCAATACAGGATTGTGATTCAGAGCTTTTCTTAAACTGTATTTGTTCCCATTTAACTTCCATAAATACTGTAAATCTGACAAAACTAGATAACTTTTTCTTGAAATCTTTACCAAAAAAATCTGTGGGACTTTTTTTTTTTTTTTTTCCTCCTTTTTTTCTGCCGTCAGCTCTAAGGATGTTTTTGGATCAATTTTAACATCTAGTATGTCGCTATTTCTTACAGTAATTCAGAACCTCATAAGTAAGAGTAGCAACAGCACTGCTGGTCCTTTCGACCGAGGGCGATATTATCTGTATGCAGGTTGCTAGTTTTCATTTGTGAAATAGGTTATAGCTGTTTTGTAGACCTTCCCAGAGTGATAACTCCGTTAGCTTTCCGCCTCACAGCAATTGGCTAATGTGGGCAGGAGTGTTTTCCTGCCCATGGTGTGGTTACAGCTTGTGAAAATGTTCCAAAATTAATCTCGAGCAGGTACTGGTATTAGGGTGGCTTTATCTTTGCAGGTTTCAGCACAGGCTGTTTTCCTGTACGCGCATGGGCGGTCCATTAGATCTAAAAGTTGCATTCTGTGTTTCCCAGCCGCTGGAAGGAAAGCTGTTGTAGCTGGCTCTGGATTTCTTTGTCGTTTCATTCTTAGCATGTTTCTAACGTGTCATGATGCAATACACAGGCTGTGTACTGTGTTCTCTCAGGCATGTTTACAATATTTTTGGTATCTGCTAGTTCGGTCCCTAGAGATGACTATGAAAAACCGAAGGTGAAGAAATGAAATGTGCTTTGCGTTCTTATGCTGTGGCCCCATATATATCACAAGGGGAAAGACAGTGCTGCCTTCTATATTAGATATGAAAAATGGAAGTCTACTTTTTCAAAGGAAAAACAAATCCTGCTGCCTCTATGTTTTGAACATAAGCCTGCAACAAGTTTTTTTAAAAAACCCAAACTCTCAGGAAAATCAAGAGGCGTAATGTGTGCTCATCAATTAAAAAGTGAACTAGGCTGCTAACCATTCACGTTGAACTTTCAACTTTTTTTCATAGCTGTTTTGTTAACTTGTTGGAACAGTTCTCTTTGAGGAGGGGAAAAAAAATAAACCTTCCTGACTGTTGTCTGCACTGTACATACCTTTATACACATACCTATTCATTTGTCTTGTAGGGTAATAAATCAGTAGGCATAAATGGGAAGTGAAGTGGGATCCTTGGGTTGAGGCTCTGCCACTTCACTGAGGATCATATTAATTATTTTCAGATTATGACCCTTTATACGGTTTTGGCATCATGGTGAACCTGTCTTTTATTATTACTTTACAGCCATTTTGTGCAGTTTCTTTTTCCTGTCAGGCCACCCAGTGATGCTGGTTTTCCAGCAAAACCTCCTCAGTGTAGGAGATCTAAATATGATGATATGTTTAATTAGCTCATTTTTTTTTAAAAAAATAATTCTAAGTGATGCTTAAGTTGGATATTGATGTTCTGCAGACCTCAAGCTTCTCCTGTTTCATCAGAAGAGGCAGATGGGCCTCCAAAAAAAACCAAACCAAACCCCACAAGAGAATAATCCCTAATTTCTTGCAGATACCTTCCATAACATCTATCACAAAGAAGGAGGCGTGCTATACATTCCCAGTAGAAATAACGTTTTCCTTGCACTTTTCGTCTGCTCCCCATTTGCTACGCTTTCCAACATCTCGGTTTGTTCCACGCGAAGCTCTGCTACTCGGGTTGTCAGCAGCTGGGTCCTTTGCCCAGATTGTTCAGTGAAAGTAGGGTTTTATACCCTTGAAAGTAATTGTTGTAGCAGAAATATTTTCTGTCATCTTCCAGCTCTGGCTTAGCACAACTATTTTGTATGCAAGAATTCATAGGCATGCTCAGTTTCTTTGATTCTCATTTTTTCTCCCCATTTACATAGAAAATGTAAATTTAACCCCTTCCCCACCCCCCTTCAGCAGCTAACTTGTGTGTTGTTCATTTTGTGCGTGTGCATGCAAAGGTAAATTATTTGGCGTTTCTTTTTTGCCTTGGGCATCCACAGTATTCCTTAATATTTTGAACTACTTGAATCAGCCTAGATGAAAAGCCCTTATTCCACTCTTAAGGAAGAAGTATTCACGAGACAAGAGTGTCTTCCTTCTCTTTCTGCTTACTTTGTATATCAAAGTATGTTTCATAAACTTTTCTCAGCGACACCAGACAGGACATTACAGTGCAAGTGGTAAAATGTGGTTGCAAAACGCATCGGTCTAACCAATGGACAAGGCTGGTGAATACATCAGCTGTGATTTATTTCACTGTAAATTATCCTGCTGATTTAATGCTGAATTGGCCCCTGTGATACCTGTTGTGTTAAAAAGCTTCTTGCAGATTTTTGGAGGAAGGCTCCAATTCATTACTTAGGGAATCCGATATTCATGTAACTTGCAGAGTTATTTTAAGTCCAGATGTGCTCCTGTTGTTTGTATAACAGTGTTCTAGGTCCTTGAATTTGTTCCATCTCCTGCCTTTGTCCTGATTAGGTGTTTGTTACGTTTTGTTTCAATTCTTCAAGGGCAAAGGCTTTTAATAAACTTTCAAAAAGTTCTAAGCAAGCTGTGAGTCTGGATGTCGTCTTCTGAAGTGGTTGAGCTTAAAGGAGTCTTAACTGGTCAGCTTTGGGCTCCATAACAAAATTTAGCAAACAATTTACAAAATGTTATTCTCTTTTCTATAAAGAAATGCCAAGCCATGTGTCTTTGGCTGAGTAAGAAAGACCAGTATTCAGTGGAAAGGGCATAGAACCATTTCTCCTGGTTTAGCCTCAAAAATTGTAGAAAACGAAGTTCCTAATGCTTTTTTCCACCCCCCCCTTGTGCTTTTATTTCAGCCAAGACAACACCCATTTATACTGCCTCCTATGCATGTCCAGTGTGGAGAACACTACACTGAAACACATAATTCACAAGGTATCTAGAGTGTATATTTTTCCTTTAATGGACTTCAATGTTATATGTATGCAAAGAAGCTCCTACCCCTTACGTCTAGATTTCTAATGCTGTCATGGTCAAATGGGAGTTGCTGCTGGAAGAGAGCTAGCAGTTTTATAGTTAATGTTGCAGTAAGTCTTCTGTTTAAAGTCCAATTTCAGTTTTCAAATTTCTGTAAAATGTCTGTGCATGACTATATGGACCTTAAATTTGGTATTCCAGTTCAGTGAGCTGAAAAAATAATTTCTGAAGGAAGTATGATGGCTGTACTCAAAGGCATTGCCAGCTGGGGCCAGGGGGAGAAATGAAGTGAAGGAAAAGGAGACAGTAAATACCTTTTACTGTAGGAGAAATCATAGCGTCCTGGTCACAAAACTGTATATTTAGAGAATCTTTTCTGCTGATTTTTCATCAACATCTGCCTGCGCTGTTAGTCTTAGGGACTTAAGGAGGGTTAACTATTTTTACCCCCACGTTTTACAAATAAATTCCCTAAGAGGTTGTACCAGGTTACTTTGGTCAGGGCTGGGAATGGAGCCTAGCCCCTAAACACCTTGAGCCTCTTAACCACACCACCTTTTGGAATACACGTAACCAGGTCTGTTAGGCTATGTTCTTTGCAGTTCATGAGAGGTACAGTTGAAGTGCTCTCACCAGCAGAGAGCTCTTAGTCATACCTGATAGCGTTTTAGAGCAGTGGTGGTCTGACTAATTTTAAGGTGCAACTTGAAAATTTTGAAAGGAGCCATTCAGGATAGTTCCTTGCATACAGTAGAAGATTTGACTTAGTTGCTACAACTGTTTTACTGTGAAGCTGAGGCTCTGAAGGGAGATATTCTCAATTTTAGAAGAATTGTAAAGTTCCCTCAGTTTTACCACAGACTTCTCTATAGTGTTGAAGAGCTAGCTGATTTCAGAGTTTTGGGAGCTGCTACTCTTTTCTTCTGAGATTTTTCAACCCAGACAGTCTTGCAGTGAAGTTGTGATGCAGGACGTCATCTTTACCATCTTGATTGCTGAAGAATTTGATATTCTTTAGCACATCTGTAGAGTGGTGGTTTTGTTTTTTTGGTTGGTTTGTTGTTGTTCCCTTCCCCCCCCCCCCCGCCCCGGTCTTGATCCATCCTGCTGGGTCATACTGAAGATGCTGTTGTTTGCTCTGAAGTAGGATTTCCAATGCCACAATCCTCTGCTACTTCCAGTCACAGACAGCAGTGCATCATCAGAGAAGACAAGAGAATGTTTAGGATTACCAGCAGCACTGGATTTTTAGGGTGGCAGCAGCAGTGAATCCTTCCAGGATCCTGAAGGAGGAGTTGTCCCGTTATTCTTCCTTGCCACCCCAGGCCAAAACACTTCCTCCCTTTCCCCCTTCATGTCTCCCACAAGGATCTGAACTACCGTATTTTGCTAACTGTTGGGAGTGTTTATGGGAGTAGCTTTGTTTTAGTTCTATTTCAGTGAACCAAGGATGTTCCCAAGACCAAATATTCCCTGCAGTTGTTGTACACTAAGCTATCTCTGTAATTGTTGGTGCAGACTGCATTTGAAGTTTTGTTAGCATTGAATGAGTCCTTGTATGTTAAAATTGTCAACATCTTTATCTCTGCTCTACACAGACAGCATTTTCCATGGAAATGAAGAAACTTTCTACTGTAGGTCTCAGACCAGTTTGGACAGGTGTCCAGTGGATTTCAGCTACTTGAATGGTAACGGACCCAATGGGAGCGTATGCAGTGCCCACAGCATGAACTCCCTCAATCGCTCACAGAACTTCATCCAGGCATCTCCAATGTCCTCAAATCTGAGCATCCCTGGAAGCGACATCATGAGAGCAGACTATATCCCCAGCCACAGACATAGTGCAATCATAGTACCATCTTACCGGCCAACTCCAGATTATGAAACTGTCATGAGGCAAATGAAGAGAGGGGTGATCCAGATGGATAGCCAAAGTCAGTCTTTGAGGAATCTCAATATAGGAAACACACATGCTTATAACCAGCCGGAAGACCTAGTTTACAGTCAGCCCGAGATTCAAGAGAGACATCCTTACACGATTACATACGGGCCCCAGGGTGGTGCCTATAACAAGCCTGTTGCCCCCTCTGACCAAATGAACCCTAATAATGCTGTGCAAAATAAGACAGCAGCCAGTGCCATATCCCACACCGTCAGCACACCAGAACTGGCTAACATGCAGCTGCAGAGCAGCCAGAGTTACAACACCGCACACATGTTAAAGAACTATCTCTTCAGACCCCCACCTCCATACCCACGCCCACGTCCTGCCACTAGCACGCCAGACCTGGCAAGCCACCGGCACAAGTATGTCAGTGGGAGCAGTCCTGACTTGGTCACTCGCAAAGTCCAGCTCTCAGTAAAGACCTTCCAAGAGGACAGCTCGCCGGTCGTCCGTCAGTCACTGCAGGAGGTCAGCGAGCCCCTCATGGCAGTGAAGCATCATGCAGCTGTGAACAAGCGCCATAGTTTGGAGGTCATCAGCAATATGGTACGTGGTATAGAAGCCATGGCATTAAAAACTTTAAATGCCCCTCTGCCGCGCAGGAACACTTTGCGGGAGCAGGTGCAGCCAGAAGAGTCGGTTCAGATGGGGCATGAAGTCCAGCAGGTTCCTCATTATCATCATAAAAAAACATTCTCTGATGCCACCATGTTGATACACAGCAGTGAAAGCGAAGAGGAAGAAGAAACCCCAGAATCTATGTCACGAATAACAGCCCTCCATGAGAATATGGAATATAGTGCTCAGCTGCAAGCTGCCTTGGCTAGAATACCAAATAAACCTCCCCCAGAGTATCCTGGGCCTCGTAAAAGCGTCAGCAATGGAGCCCTGAGGCAGGACCATGTTAGCATTTCTGTGGCTGTAGCCAGGGCCAAGGCCATGAGGCCAGGGCCTTCCAAAGCCATTAGTGTCTCTCGAACTGATCAAATGGCAATAAACGGGTCTTCGCTCGGGCCCTCTATCTCAGAGCCTGACCTCACGAGTGTGAAGGAGAGGGTCAAGAAAGAACCTGTCAAGGAAAGGCCCGTGTCTGAAATGTTTTCTATTGAGGACAGCATTATAGAAAGAGAAATCATGATGAGGGTAAGTGTCTTCCCCCTGTTACAGTGGCTTCTTGGAAATTAGTAATCATACAAGTTAGTTTCCATACCAGAAAACTGTTAAGTCAGGAACCTGTGGGGAACACGTGGGTGGGAAGATGTTGATTTGCTTAAAGTTAGGAAACGTGATATTAAGTGCCACATACAATTTGGTTTCATGGGTCTGTGCGGCCACCAAAGAGGCTGATCCTGTGCACTTGCACTTCTGTTGGGCTTGTTTGCTTCCTCCGCTGTGGTTATTTGGCTGCTGGCCAGATCTGCATCGGATCCAGCTGATGATGCCACCACCCTGGCAGCAGTGCCAGCCCGAGGTGGGTGGCAGAGCACGCAGCTGGGTGACGAGGAGGCTGACCGCAAAGCCCCCCTCAATGACTGCTCCCCTTCTGCCTGCACAGATCTCTAAACCCCGTGGGTTCGAGGGCAGGATGAGTCTGAAATGTGTTTGCTGAGGTGAGCAAGAGATAGCGTTTTACTTCTGCTTTGCAGGGATGTTAAGTGTCACATAATATATAACATAATGGAAACATTTGAGTTTTTCAAATTATCTTTTTGCTTTTCCTGCCACTTTCTATAGCATAGTTATCTGAATAAAACACTGGTAGCTGTAGAATATGGATTGCTGGTTTTGCCAAAAACTGAATGAGTGACTGGATGTCTAATTACAGAAGTGACAGATATAAAGGCTGGGTGGTTGAAGATCTGGATTGGTTTTGGTTGGTTTCTTTTTTTAATGTGCTTAAGTGTGAGAAATAGAGTACATGAAACTTGTAATGAGTTTAGAATAAAAGGTATTTAAAGGCTTCAGTGCTGCTGCAAGGATTGGTGGAAATATGGGGGGTGCTTACCGTTGAGTGACTTACGTGTCTGCTTGATGGAACTCTCTGGGAAGTGCAACTACAGTCGCAGAAAGCGAAGTGTGTGCCGTGGTTCTCTTTTTCAGAATTGAGGTCTGAAACATAAACAATTCCTGAAACAAGTTAGTTAATGTAGCACCTAAATGGTCCAGAGCAGAAAAGAGTTTGTCAAGTACTGGATCAGTAACTAGTTAGATTTAAATACTAGTGTATATTAAAAAAAAAATTTCTAAACATATGAATAGTGCTTCTTGTTCGTTGGTGATCCTTACACACTGATGTTATGGTTAGGAATCGGACTTGGGACACTAAGTTGCATCATGAAGACTGAATTTACTCCTTGCAGAATCTTAAACTTTAAATGTAAAATAGATACTTGACTATAAAACATAATCTTTCATGAAAGACTGTTGTAAACACCAGTGTAACAACAAGCATAGATATGCTCCTTTGATCTTCTGAGGAAAGAAAACATACTGAGAAGCAGGAACCCAAAGGATTTAGGATGGAAATGAAGGTAAGAAGAGAGCTTGGAGATGTCGTTTGAGTACTCTTCCTCTGAATAATCATTCAGATCGGCCTTTGGTCAAAAGGTGCTGCTTGCTGCTGCTGCTGTTTTGAAAACGAAGGGATGGTCTTACCATTAAGCTTTTAAGGTGGTTTCAGCCTAGATCAGCAGTCTTAACACATGCAGACCCTCCTTTTGTCATAGAAATGACATGTTATATTAATGGTAATTTGATGACCTTGATCTTTTAAACACAGACTTTTCTATTTTACCTTGCAAGTAGTAATAATAATAAAATCCCCAAACAAAGAAAAAATACTTGTATTTTCCTGCTTTCTGGAAGTAAGAAAAGAAGGAAGAGTGGTTTGAGAATTTTGATTTGGGTTTTTTTGTTTATTTTTTACTTAGTGCTCTGGAGAAACCCAGTGGTGAGGAAAAAGCTGACAGGCTTTTGAAAAATCAAGCCATTTACGTATGTCTGAGGGCGTTCAGGTTCAGTAGTGTGTTTCCAGGAGCTGAGCTTGGCCTGTGTGGTGACCACAGCTTCCATATGCATGCTGAGAACCGGGCTTCCCTTGAGCTCATCTCTCCTTCCAAATCCGGCAGAAAGAACTGTTAAGGAAATAGAATAAAATATCCATAATTCGGCTCCTTCTAGAGGTGGTCTGTCTTCTTGCTTGATATTTCAGCTCCCGGTGGCATAAGGAGGGCAGCAGGATGAATTTGAAATTCATACGCGGGTTCTCCGTGTCGCAGCGTAATATGATGCATGAATATGATAAATGATAGCCCTCCCTGGCTGCTGTTATCTTCAGTTTTTGGGATTTGTGAGCTTAGTTTTTAGTGTGAAATATATCATGGGTGCTATTTGAATCACCATAATAGCTGAGTGCATCAGAAGACTTCTCATTTTTAGTATTACCATCACAGAAGAGAAACAACTGTTCTGTGTTTTACTGTTTGTTGTAATAGATTGAAATTATTGCTTTATAAAAGATGCCCCAGGTATCTTGACTACAGTAGCGCTCCTTTAGAGTAGCAGGGTGATGCTTTGTGTGCCCTACATTCAGAATAATGTTTGCAGAAAAATGCTCGAGATTGTATTTGTTATGTCTTTTGATGGCATGTAAACTGTATTATACGCTGGGATTGCTTCTTTGAAATTAAAATTCTGTGCTCATGTAGGAGCAGGCCTTTGAGGAATAACAGGAAGAATAGAGGTTGTATTTGAATTTACGATGCTAATGGTGATCATCTGCATTCCTTGGCCAGAGAGTTGCAGATTTTGGAGATTAAAAAAACATTCCAGCATTTTACTGGCATTATAAATAATCACACAGAGATGAAAACGTGCCTTTTCTTGCCAAAAGAATCTAGAAAAGCAGAAGATGGCAGGCCTGGAGGCCCAGAAGAGGCCCTTGATGTTGGCAGCACTGAACGGACTCTCAGTTGCTAGGGTTCCAGTGCCGGAGGACAGCCAGGATGAAGTCGCCAAGGTGCCAATGGATGAGAGGGTAAGATGGAGGCTCATGAAATGTTGCTTGCTCCCTTTGTTCCCAGCAGCATGAAGTTTCTAAAATACTAAAATTTGTTTTAAAATGTGAAAAACTCTCTTTTAAAAGTTGCCAGAGCCATTAATGAAAAAGGTCTGTGGCTAACACTGGTACGTCTTTGGATGCTGACAAAGCGTTAAATGTCTCGAATGTTTACTGAAGTTGATAAAAATTGAGGCTGTTTACCATTTCACCTGACCATACAGTGTCATACAAGATCAAGCTGTAAATCTAAAATTTTGCATATTTTTCATTTGATCAGGCAGTCTTTCTACAGTGGTCATCCATAGAAACCATATTGCATGTTCTGATGCAGCTAAAGAATTCAGTTAATGTCTCTAACAGGATTAAATTAAAAGAAAAAAATAAAAGGTTGTCTGCCTCCTGATGTTTGCAGATGCGGGTGTGTGCATGTATATGGAATTTCAGAAATTAAAAACAGTTGCTGTTTTTTGAGAGGCATAGATTAAGATTTGAGAGGCATATTTGCAAAAAAACTTTCTGGCTTTCTGGATAGAAATTTGCAGCCTTGTGTTGTCTGGTATGCAGGCGACAGAACGTCCGCCTGTACGTATGCGGGGTTTTGTTCAACTACAGCAATTGCAGGTGTGCAAGTTAGGGAGTATTTTGAAAACGTGGACCGCATCGCGCTTCTCGCAGTGTGATCCTCCTAAAATGATAAATTTAAAATAGTTTTACAAGTATCTGTTGTGGTTGAAATCACATGCAAATTCATGCTGAACCAGGGTTGTACTTAATATGGCTTTGCTTTTTATGGTATAAGTCTTAAAAAATGTGGAGGTGGAATGTAAAAATGTAAAAATTTGCTTGTGGATTCATTCAGTAGAAGTGTGTCACCTTTCCTCAGATAACTGCAACTGAAAAAAGAAGGGAGCAAGAGAACGCTATGGCTGTATGTTGAAATTCAAAGAACTGGTGGATGGGTCTAGTCGTAAACATTCTTCCAGGAGGAATTAATGGATCGGTGTTCCTTTTTGTTAAATCTTAGTGCAAAATCTTGAAGAGGAAGTTGGAAGAGGGGATGGTGTTTACAGAATATGAGCAGATTCCAAAGAAAAAGGCAGACGGGATCTTCACCACTGCTGCCTTGCCTGAAAACACTGAGCGCAACCGCATCAGGGAGGTTGTTCCTTATGAAGAGAACCGAGTAGAGCTGGTGCCGACCAAAGAAAATAACACAGGCTACATCAACGCTTCACACATAAAGGTAAAAGCTTTCTTGAACTTTTCTTTGCAAATGAAGGTATGTTAAAGCTTTGTTTGCGTTTCTGGATGTGCAGCAGCATTTTCTGTAACTCTGGCAATTCTGAAAAGGTAGACTAATCAAAACGCATCATTGTACCTTTGTGTCAGCATGGGCATCTCTAAAGTCCCCTATCAACTCACATGCATGAGATGATTTATTTGCTAGAGACTGGCAAGTCATTTTAGAGAGGCATCCTTACTTTATAATGCCCACCTCCGCCAGATGGCCGTGTAACATCTCTGTGGGTTAATGTAGAAAGAGATGCCATGTTTCTTAAATCCTATGAAAATGCATTAGATCAGCCCCAATACCTATGACGTAGTGTGGTTGTCATGACCCTGTACCTGAAAGAAAGAGCAGCTAAGTGCAGGGCAAGGAGATGTGACTCCTAGAGTGGAATATATTCAGAGTTTCCAACACTGGAAGCTGTCAAGAGACACAAGCAGCTACTGGCAGACTTTGTCTACTCGGTCAGTATGTGTTCTGATAGATCAGTCCCAATAGCCTCGCAGGCCACTGTGGGACTACACCAACCCATGCAGAATGAGTCCCTGCAACTGACTGGTGCAGCCTGAAAGAAATACTGCACAAGGTTTGACTGATGTATTTTTCTATTTACTAGCATATAGGATAAGATTTTTAAAAAGGATGTAGCTTCATCCATGCAGTTCCATGTCCAAAGAAAAAGTATTTGGTTATGAGTAATGCAAGTTCACATAGATACAGCAATTATATATTTATAAATAACATCTTTCTTCCTTTTATAATAAGAGTTGAGTGATTTAAAAAAAAAAAAATCTAAGTATGTGTTGATAAAGAGAACACCTTACTAACGAGATCCCTGTGTCTCTGGATACTGCATTCGACTTCTGTGTTTCAGAATAAGTCTTTTATCAAGACACTTCAAATTTCTTCTTGTAATTCAATGTAGAAATAACTTAAGATACGATCTGACTCTGTTACTTACAAATGTGGCCAGTTTCAACAGTGAACTATCCTGCGGTGGCTGCAGATGCTTGTTTTTCTTTATGCTTCCAGTACTATTTGCAAAGTCCTTTGTTGGCTTTTACTCTACTCTGAGAGAAGTAACAGCACTCGTCTCCCTCAGATGACAGATTCTCTTGTCAGAGAGGCCTGTCTGCTTTTTCTCATTGTCAAAATCTGAATTAAAAAAAATAATCAAAAATAATAAATAACACATCTTGTTAAATTAATATTTTCGGGGAGTAAAAGCCGTTTAAAGAGACTTGCTGGCCACCTTGGTTGTGATTTACAGTGTTAAATGCTGTTGATTCAAAACACTTTCTGAACCAGGATCCTGGCAGGTTATCACTTTTCTACATAGCCTGGTAGGTAGCAGATACTGAGTTTTTGCATAATCGGACGTTGCCATGATGATGGATTTCTGAGCCCAAAATTTTTCATCTACTTTGTTAGAAGGCCAAAAAAAAAAAGAGATTCCTAACATAAATTATGCCCACAAAGCAATACTAGCCAGAAAACCAGTTTGGGTCCACATTTTACCTTTGTGTCAGTGTTGGACACTCATGCATCTCGCATTCATAGAGCACCCAGGAACACGCACAAATGTTTTAGCACATGACAGTGGTCCTTGCCAGTATTTTCCTCTCGCACTCGTAACGGCGCGTATGAAAGCCAAGCAGATGCGCTTTTGCTTAGAAGGTGAAATCGCATCTGCAAAATTTACCTCGGTAGCACAGTGCGTGTGTGTATTTGCAGCCCTATATTCAATTTTTAATATCCTGCAGTCAGAGCATTAGAATGCAGTAAACATTCCAGGCATCCCATTCCCTCCAGACTATTTATGGTCCTTTCATATCATGTGCCAGGAGGCTGGATATTTGGACCAGAAGTCAGCAGACAAAGAAAACTCCTATATCATCCTGATAAGATCCATGCCTGGAGGATTCCAGCTCAGTCTGCGAGCCCCCGGTTTTACAGTATTTCTCTGCTTATTTACCATTGGCCTTTTGCTGTTAAGATACTAAAATCGTTCTCTATACCAGAGAGAAAAACTGTAATTCAATTTATGGATTAAGCAAAAAATTTCTTAAGAGCGCTTCATCTGACTGTTTGGGTTAGGTCACTATTAACTTAAAAAGCTGAGTAATACTCCACCAACACTCAGGACTGCAGACGAGCATGCAAGCGCCAGACCAGTCCAAGTGCAAGACGCCAGCTGGCGCTGCGCAGTTTGTATTTATTCCCACCTAGTACAAGAAGTTGGGGAGTTTACTTGTATTGGTCTTGCAGTGTTTAACCATCGTTCACGGAGGAGAATGCTGCATAGTGTGAAATAAGAAAAGGAGCTGGTGTACAGGGTTGAAACCCATTTTCAGTGCAGCGAAACATTCGTTATCGTACAAACACTGCGTTAGTTACAGGTGTAAAAACCCAAGTAAGTCAGCTTAATGAACAGCTGTTCGAATAACAAATAAATTTATTCTACTTCTGAAAATGTATTCAAAGACACGTACCTCAAACGTAGTATATGCTTAAACCTGTCAGAGTTATTGATTGTTCCTTGTAGTGTTGTCCACCAGCACCTTGATATTTATGGATGTGTCAGCATTTCTGTTGTAAATCTTCTCCTCTGGGATTTATATCTTTGTTGTGAGAAGTGGCTCTGGGCTAACATGTGGAATTAAGAGGTCTTAGCCTGAGAAGGAAAAAGTATTTTAATTTTCCAAAATAATTAGTTCATCTGTGTTTCCTTTTTGCTGGCAAGCACACTTTAAAATCTAGTAGCTCTAGAAATGGTTTGGCTTTTTACCTAGAATGTTGAAAAAAAATTTTTTTGTATAAACCTTTCCTGATGTTTAGCAAATAACCTATCATAAAATAATAATTTTTTACACACTAGTGAATTTTTTTTTTATTATTAACTGCCTAAGTATGAAGATCTTTCTTAGTCAGGTAAATGATGCAGTGTTTTATACTGGTTAACTCCAAGGTACTGCTGGGTCTCTTCAGGACACTACGTAATTTATAGTGTGTAAATCTGTGTTAGTGCTTTAAAAATAATTTCATTACGTGTTGTGATGCAAATACACAAATATTTCTATAAGATGTTGTTGGTAATCCAGTTATGTATTGGGACATAGACTTACATGACTACAGCTTTAGATAATTTTAAATTTCACATGGCATTTGAAAGCCATTTAATGTGCTGGATTTACGTTACAGTAGTTTGCAGCTTCTGAACTGAAGAACCCGAGATGAGTGAAGAAGAGTAGGTTGAAATGAAGCCTTCCTTGATCTCATCACTAGCTGGCAACAGGCCTATCTGAGCTCTGTGTTATGAACAGTGTGGGGGCACAACAGCATCCTCTGGGGGCAGCTTGGTCCCATCTTCAACAGTGATCAGTGTAGTGAGAGTCTGTTTAAGGAATTATTTTTTTGCCTAGAGTGGAAAATAATTGAGGGAGGTCCTAAACAGCAGAGGCCTTTAGCCGTCCTTGTGCAAATGTCCTCTGCATTCAGGCTTTTTACACCACTGTGTGTTCATTTGCAGGAATGCGATGCCTTTTTAACACTTCCTCTGGTGCTCATTTTTTCTTTCATCATGGGTCTGTCACCAAGCCCAGGGAAGTCAGTCAGCTGCTTAAGCCATATCAGAAAGAGGGCCTCCAAAAAAAATATATTTTTTTTTTCATCTGTATGATCCAGATGCAGTGGCAAGAAAAATAGATGACATTTTGCTCAAAGCTTTATGTTTATGGGCATCAAGAAAGGACTTGGAAGCACCAAAGATTGTGTTTTGTCAGATTTGCTCTTATCAAAAGGATGATTCTTGTCAGAATTTTGAACAGAAGTGGAAGAACAAAGAAGTAAAGGTTTCATTATGGTCTCTTTTGTTCAAACGGCAGTTCTGGCAGAGATGCTGCTGAGAATTTGGGCACTGACTGTATTTTTATTTTTTTTTTCCTTACTCCCAGGTTACTGTAGGTGGAGAGGAGTGGCACTACATTGCTACCCAAGGGCCTCTGCCCCACACGTGCCATGACTTCTGGCAGATGGTGTGGGAACAGGGGGTGAATGTTATAGCCATGGTCACAGCTGAAGAGGTACGTGAAATCACAGAATAGTTCTTTCTGATGTGAGCAAATCTGTTATCATTACTTCCCACTCCAGTAACCTGTTTTTTCTGTCAACAACCCTTTTTCCTCTTGTTCCGTTTGAACATATGTTTGGACCGCTATACTACTATACTTCGTAACTTTCTGATACTCAGTTTGGCAAATACTAAAGCGAAACAAGCAGAACCCCCTCTTCCCCCTGCTTCACTTCAGTTCAGCCAAAGCAAACAAAGATGTTTCCATTGGAATGTGAGAGCACTGAACTGCTCCCGGTTAAAATGACACAGACTTCCACCCCATCCAAGGCCAGTCCTGCATACCGTCACTCTTATCAGCTGAAAAGACACCAGAAGCCGTTGTTTCTGTAGAAGTGTCCATTTAAAAAGAAAAAAAAAATCTTTCTATTCTTATGCCAAGCAAAACAGTTTTTTCTATTGTAATCCAAGAACTATGTGCTATGTTATAAAAACTGGCACACGTTGCTAACTAACGCTGCGTTCTGCTTTATGCCGGGTTGCTTCTAGCAAACACAGGGAGTGCCATAGCACATCAAGTCACTGTCCAGTCCCCAAGGCTGATCAACAATAGATACTTCAAAGTTGCTGAAGAGAATCTCCTTCCATTTAGAGGAAAGACTCACCCAGGAGGACAATATTTACCAGAGTGTCATAAGCAGTAGATGGCTTTTGCCACGAGACAAGAGTCGGTTCTTCAAACATTTTTACACTTAGAAATATTATATGGCTGAGTTTTAATGATATTTTCTTTACTTTGTGGGATGCTTCTTGCTCTTTCAGTAATTTGAAATAAGAATACTTGGCTTATCTGCAGTGTTTTATGCCCTCTGTTTATAGAGAATTATAATTGCAGGAACTAATGCTTATTTTTAATTGTTTTTTGATTATTAAGGAGGGAGGAAGAAGTAAGAGTCATCGTTATTGGCCTAAACTGGGCTCTAAGCACAGCTCAGCCACTTACGGGAAGTTCAAGGTGACAACTAAGTTCCGCACGGACTCCGGCTGCTATGCAACTACTGGTCTGAAGGTCAAACATCTTCTCTCCGGACAAGAGAGGACAGTGTGGCACTTGCAGTATACTGACTGGCCAGACCATGGGTGTCCAGAAGAAGTCCAAGGCTTTTTATGTAAGATTTCTTTAACTTGCTTGATAAAATACATTGAGGAAAGGGTTGCTTACACTGCGTTCAGTTCACTGCACCTAGTCAGAGCTGGCATTGATATTAAGTGGTTATTCCTGTGGCATAGAAAGGTCTCAACTACGTTGTACCTTGTTGCGATTTGGAGGGAAAAAAAGTGGGATTCAAGAGGTAGGAGATAAGGTGATTGAAGGTTTTTGTCCCTGAAAGATCTGACATAACAGGAAGAGAAATCAGGGACAGCAGCAGTGCTACAGACTCGAGAAATTTTAAATAATAGGTTACCTCAGCTGGCTGATGTGTCAGTGTAAGTTATTGCCACTTCCCACCTACCTAATGAGCGTAGGAGATAGTAGGCTGCACACAAATGTGATTAGAGAGGTCTGGGTGAGGGAGGTTCAAACGTTAGTGAAATACGGCACAACTCCTCCAGTTTCATAGGAAGCCCTTGTGGCTGACAAGGCAGCATTTAGTAGTCCAGAAGCACTGGACTTGTTGCAAAAGAGCAGAGGGCTACGTCACGTATGCAGTAAGTCTGAACTCACTGCCACTCTTCTAACCACATGTACCCAGGCAATGTGAAGGGCCTTCCCAATTAAATATCGTCCTGGTTCATGCATTTCTGAAAATACAGCCATTATATTAATCTGTAATTAGTTAATAGCGCTTCCTGCTTCTTACCAAGCAATAAACACTGCCATATTAAGTAATAGGAATGCAACCATTATTTAACTAAAGCCACATCTCTGGCATTACAGCAGTATGATGCAGAGATCTTTAATAAGTTACCACTGAAGGAGTTTGTACATGGTGTGCTGATGTGTTGGAGATGCCTGCCCTCTTAGTTCCTGAAAGCTTTGCAGCTGCAGCAGCGTAGCGTAGCTTAGTGTTGCAGCTGAGTCTTCCCTCAGCAAGGCCCGTTAGTTCCACTTCAGTCTTGACACAGCGACAGTCCCTTAGTGATCCACTCTCCTTTCTGTGATACAAGCTTCATGTAAATAACATGTTCATCTTCTCCCAGTTCTGTCATCAGGGCAGAAAATAAAAATGACATTTCAGCTTTGGCAAAGGAGTCCCATGGGATCTGTCTTTAAGGCAAAGCTATTGCCCAATTCCTAGTTTGTTTTGTACTTTGTTTCTCCTACCAACCCATGTAGCTGTGTTTGGGCGTGGGAGTAATTGGAACCTGATTCTCCCCATTTCCTCTGTCCCATTGTTTGCCACCACGAACAGTCCCATTTCACTGGGTGCAATAAAATGCAGCTTTTCTGATGTTGGTAGGCCTCCAGCCACAGCCTGCCTGTGTTGAAAGGACTGCTCAGGCTGCAGTGCCACGACACCAAGAGTAGGGCAGGAGAGTTTGGCTCAGATCTCACTTCCCACTCTGACTAGCGGGAAGCTAAGTGTCTAAGAGTCTCTATATCTAGATATATCTTTCTAGGTGAGGTCCATCATCTTTGTCATGCATCTAGACCATGCTGAAATGATGTTTAGAGGTCAGAGTTGTGTTTTATGGTGTGTTTATCTGACCAGATGAGCTTCCAGTATGTACATTCTCTGTGCAGTTTGACAGTAGAATGCATTGGACAACAGTAGGATGTGCCACACAAGACAACTGTTCTTGATTCGTGCGCTTTTTCTAGAAATGGCTTCAGGGAAAATTAAGACAGTGAGCTCCCAGAAGGGCTCATAGCTGTTGAGAAACAACCCTGAGCAGAGAGGTGGGTGAGATTTTGTCTCACTCGAGAAGGGAGAAGGGAGGGCGGGGGAAACAGGGCAGATGGATGCTCGCTTCCCATCTGATATTGGCTTTGACAGGCAGTAGTTTCAATGGGACTTAGCTGTTGTTTTGATCCCAGCCTGTTAATAGCAGGAATTGCTGTAAGTAATGTCTAGAATCATCTGCTTAGGGGACCTGGAGATTTGCAGAGGGGAAAACAGAATTTAATTTTTTAAAAGAACTATTTAATTTAAAGGAGTAGACTCCCAAGTAATAATTGACACCCAGCTGGTACTTGCTGGATTCAGTGCTGCTCAGCACACCCTGGCCAAGATAATTAGTATATTGTAAAAAAATGTAAATTATTGCCACTTTGACAAAGAATGACTTTTCCATATTCTTTTTCCCCCCAGTTTTCACATTTTAGACATATAGATGTTTGCAACCTTGTCTGCGTTTTACCTTGCAGCTTACTTGGAGGAGATACAGTCGGTGCGTCGCCATACCAACAGTGTGTTGGATAGCAGCAACAACTGCAACCCTCCCATCGTGGTTCACTGCAGCGCAGGGGTAGGAAGGACCGGAGTGGTTATCCTGACAGAACTCATGATTGGGTGCTTGGAGCATAACGAAGTAAGTCAGCTTCTTTCTCAAGACAAACCCTTAGCTCCTTTCTTGACTAACCAGCCACATTTCTGAGGTTAAAATTAAAAGGCATTTGAAGTGCTTTGCTTTCTTTCTGTTACCTTTGTGAGACAAGGGCTTTAAACGCAAGAGGCAGAGATTTCCCAAGGCAGGTTACTTGTAGTTTTCTGTTGAGTTGATATTATGCATTTTTTATTAGTATTATTTTAATACATTCAAAATTAGGGCTTTTTTTTCCTCTCTTTTAAGAATTTAGTCTAATTCATACCTGTATTTAATTAACAGTCTAGAGGCAGCGTGTTTACAAGGACTGCATGAGAGAAGCTGGAGAATAATGTCAGCTTCCTTGCTCTTAACTAACGTTTTCTGCTCTCTAAATTCACTCCTTGGACTCCCACCTCTCTTTTGTATTGTCTCTGATCTCATCTGGAATGAAACTTAACTGTGTCTTAAGAAAAAGGTGTGGGTAATGTTGGGGAATGGGGCTTTAGGAACTGCAGCCAATATTAACAAGACTAGTAATACAGTCTGGAGTTCAGTAAAAGAGCACCAGCAGAGTAACCATGTGTAGCAACTTGCTTTTCATCTGTGTCCCGTGTGGCTGGAGAACTGTCCAGGAAGAACATCACATCTTGAATAACAACGTGCCACACGCTTTCAACATGGCAGCTATAGAAACCGGGGATTTCTGTTGCCAAAGAAACTGCTCAAAGACCAAAACGTCTTGTAGAGATAAGAATGCAGCAAGAGTGACAAATAGACATGTATCATCTGTCTCTCCTATTAATCATCCACTGGATGAGTTCCTTGAAATTCAGGGAAGACTGGATGTATGCACCTGAAATGCTCACCTATTTCCCATGTTACTATAGAGGAGTTACAGTTTGGGGCCTTTCTGTGAAAGGCACTATGCAAAGTACAGGTTTCTGGCTCATTCAAAAATGTGAGTCCTAAAGCAGGCAAGTACCAGTGCACTTTCCTCTTCATCGCTATTTTTAAAAAAGTTGATGCAAGAAGTCATTTTTTTTTGTTCTCTACTCTGTTATCCCCCTCCACCAGCTTGTCGTCCTGTAGTTACAAGATCCCCTAGAGATCCTGGGCTCAGCTCAGCTGAGATGAACCTCTTCCAACTCTGGTTGGGCCTCACCAGAGGTGAAGCTGGCCTGTAGATGTGTGTCGTAATTTGCACTTTTTTCCTTTCCTTTTTATTTGGGCGTGGAAGGGGAAGGAGGAAGGCCCAGACAGAAAGGACCCACAGGTATGCGATTTGGGAATCCTGCAGCCTTCCTGTGCCTGCCGCTGCTCAATAACTGCTCCCGTGTGGAGCAACGGCTCTGACTCTGGAGCCTGCTCGACTTCTTTCCTTACGCACTGGCATCTGGAAGTGACGGCTTCTGTTGTTCACACAGCAGCCATGCAATTTCTGCACGCAGGAGGAAATCTGGATAGTTACAAGAGCCATACCTGAATCGGCTGAGAGCGTCAGTGTAGCTGTGGCTGCTTTATAGTAGCCTCTATATGCTAATGGTGTGCCAGGAACAAACACTAACAGTTGCGCAACGCGTTCTGGCCACCTCAGTTTGTCTGCGGTTTACAGAAGTCATCTATTTGGCAAAGAGTAGCTGAGTAGCAAGTGAAGATAAAGGCGGTACCTCAACATCTTAAGCATGGGGGTGAGCCTTGGCGTTTGGAAGAATTCTCATCAGCTTCACTAGGAGCTGATGGTAGCGCTCAATAATAAGGGATTTCTCTGATGTCCCTTAATTAAAGCATTCTTTTGTCTTGATTAATGGTGGAAATCATCATTAATATTAAAGACAATTTTCCTTAAGGGCTTTGTTGCTCTGGACTGTGCGAAGTTAATATTTTTGGTTTGTTAAAACCTAATTAAAAAAAATAATTAACGATCTTAACGTTTTGTTATTAGTTAATCACGTTTTCAGTTTGTGACAGATACTGTGTTCTGCACAGAGAGGGTTCCTTTTCATGCAGCAATTTCACTGGTTTATTTTGAAGTAGGATTAATTGGGTCTTTTTCTGAAATAAAATCAGTTATTACTTAAAGTGCTTTAGTCCTATGAATTGGTTGATTTCCTCAGAAGCGTCCTAGTAAGTAGGTGTATCAACGTTAACGTTTCAGAGGTGAAGGAAAAAAGGGGAGGGAGGCTGAAAATCCTGATACAAACCATCTTGGAAAGTCTGCAGCAGTGCTGGAACTAAAACCAGAACTTTTGAGTTTGGTGTTTCAGGTTTAGGTAAAAAGCCATGTTTAATTCAATTCTATACAGCTTCTGTCGCTGTGGCTTCTGGGCAATTGCTGGTTGAATCTAAAGCTGTGTAGCTCATTGCAGGGATATAGTTCCAGTAACTTGCTATATGGTAAGTAATATGTCACATCATTACATTCTTACTGATGTAGATGCACAGAACAAGAAAGTAGTTGAGATCCTGCTCTACCGACTTCTAGTTTGGACTTGGCACTGGGACATTAACTTATGATTGCAGCTGCTGCGCGTTTTCATAGGGGAGATCTTTTAGTTTGGGAGTCAGAAGCGAGTAGCATTTCTGTTTGTTCTTTTTGCAAATGCCACCCCTAGCAAAGCATTACGTGTCTCTTTTTGACATGTGAGTTGTGATGAGGGTGAGTTTGAAGATTCTGCTTACCTGGAGTGACGTGCTAAGTTGACTACAGTGAGGTCGAATAGGCAGGATGGGCTTTTCTTTCATTTCTGAGATAAGTCAAAGCCTAATCCGTGTTGAGGAGGTGCACGGGTCACCGCGTGCTCAGTAAAAATCAACGAGCTGTCAAGGACTGAACTGCTGAGAGGGGAACGTGGTTGTGCAGGTCGAAGCTGGCCTGCATTTCTGTTGCAGTTGTTCAGGTGAGATCAGGTTCCGCGTGACTCTGCTCAGCAAGGACCGCGTGGCTTTCGTAAGCATCCGAGTCCATGGAGAGGCCTTCTCCGAGTTACCTGAGTTAACTGGAAAGCGCTTACATTTTCCTGTGCACCCATTTGAAAATAATATGCCATTACTCATCACAAACCTTCACGCTTGTTGACTCTCTAGAGGTGTCCTTTTATAACAGCTTGTAGGGGTATGTGGCAGAATATTTGGCCTTGTTTTCAGAAAGTGATAGCCTATGGGTTAGGGCTTGTTTGCACAGAATGGAGATTCTGAGGTTTGTATATACTGACAGAAATTGGTATGATAAAATCACAGCAGCATGATTTTATTTTAAACTTTCCGGAAAACTTCCAGTGTGCATGGAAGCAGACTCCATGCTCAGTTGCACCTCCACGGGGTAGCAGCAATCTTAATTCATTTCTCTCTCCATTTGTCCAGGCGCTGTGCTTGTAACGTTTCTGAACTCAGACGAAAGACTTTTTAAGTTCCTTTTCGTTTCAGGAATGACAAACTGGCATTACAAAGTGCAGTTTGTGTTGCCTGACAGAGTAACTATTCTTCAGTTTTATATCTTGAACTGCTTAAGACCTTCCTCAAAAATAGTGTGTATCTTAGTGCTTGTGTTTACTGCTGCCATAGAAAATTAATTCGTATCCCTCATCTTGGGTCATATTACACACTCTTTGAGTTTGAGCCTGGCAGGCTGAGCTTCACAGCTCAATGACTTCTGAATAGCTGCTCGTGTGTACCTGTTTTAACAGATAAAACACAATAAATGCCGGAGATACGATGGTAACACCTAATGAAAATTGCCGTGATTTCTAACGCTTTACCTCATGGTGCTCTGTTTCACACAACTCATTCGTTTTTTGATTTGGATCGTTATGGGGTGCCTGTGCCCCAGTGTGCTCCGTGAGTTTAGGGATGTTCTTTCACAGCGGATCTCCTGATCCATCCCCACTTACTGTGCTTTAGTTCCTGTTGCAGAGCATTTTCAGGGCACATGAGTGAGTTTCTTTTAGATGAAACTGTGCCTACTTGGAGAACACCTAATGTGTCCCAGCTGCTAGTGGACGTTCAGTAGATGGCAACAGATCAATGCTGGCCTGAAGTCTGAAGAACATGTATTGTGGGTACTGGGTCCTTGTTTCACTTCACTGGTGTATTTCTTCTGGAGCATTATTTACTAGCACAGACTTGGCTGTGTGAGGTCAGGTGTCAGAGTTTCTGGATCTTTTGGTGACAGTGAGTTCCCTCCTCACTTAGTGAAAGGGTCGGTATGTTTGCCTGCACTTTAGTTTTGTCTGAAGAACCTTTGTAATGATCCTGATGCCTGCTCGCCCTTTGAAAAATCTCTCAGATCCTCCCTCCGTGAATGAGTTTGACCATGGATGAGAGCGCAGCGTGCACGTGGCCGCAGGGCCTGTTGATGCGCTCAGTGGTAGAGTCTGAAATTACCTATATAATCTTGGCTGTTTAAATTTTGTAGTAGACCTTCCTGCTATATCTAGCCTTTAACCTGAGATAATACGATATATTGGGTTTATTTTACTGGGCTGAAAAGAGGTATGCTGAAACAGAAAAAACTCCAAAGAGAAGCAGCCCTTTATCCTGCGTTCAGTTGATGATCCGCTGAGAGGTAATCAGTGGCAGGCAACTGGAAGACAAGTCCAGAAATTCCTGTAAGCTTTAGTGGGGGAAGTATTGGATGCACAGTAACCCCTATATACTACTGTAATACTCCTTGAAATTAAAGTTGGTAAAAAAATCGTATCATTTCACTGCAGTTAGTTATAATGCATTACGCTACGTCATTACGATACAGTTCCCTGTGTCAGATACCAGGTATTTGAGACAATAATTGTTCGATTTAATGAACCTACATCCTTATGCTTCTTTTTGCTTTGCTTTACAGAAAGTGGACGTTCCCGTGATGCTGAGACACCTGCGGGAGCAGAGAATGTTTATGATCCAGACCATAGCCCAGTACAAGTTTGTCTATCAAGTGCTCATCCAGTTCCTGCAAAACTCCAGACTTATTTAATCTTTTGAAACATCCCAGACACAGCTTTGTGGATCTGACTGAACCTTACTGATGAACAAGGGGAACTGCCTTGACAACACTGTGTGCATATATTGCGCTTCTTAAAGTTGTCTTGAAAGTAAGGAATGATTGTTCTTTACTAGAGTCTCCCATGGATTATTTTATACAAGATATAATTTATTTTTCTTGGAATAACTTGTGAATTGCTTTAATAACTTGTAAAACTTATAGCGACCTTGAAATTGAACCACATTTGACGTGACTGGTCTGCATTGTAACATGTCCGTAAGGAAAGCAATCCTTTGTAAAGGTAGTTTACTGGCTTTTATTTTGCTACACAGCTTCTGAAATGAACAGTTACTTGGCAGTGAGCTTTCTCTCACGTAAGAACATTTTGGATCCAGGTGTGTGGCTTCCACGGTAAAAAGAAGACCTGCTAGATGTCAGCCGTGGCTCTGTACGAGTGGAAGCTGAGGGAGATCTGAGCCTCTGCACGTGCAGCAGAGCACATTACAGAGGGCTCAAACACAGGCCATTGTGAGGGCAGAGAGTTTCGGGTGCTAAACTGTTGAAATTCCCCAAGAATACCAGTTTTAGATTAGTCCTTGAAAAAAGCAATATTGGATCTTTTAAATGAGGCCTTTGCTACTGTCTGCAGTCCTTGAAGGGGTTCCTTAGAGTTGAAGCAGTGCAGGGTGAAGTGCAGTGACCCAGAGCAGGCCGAAGTCAGTGAATGAGTCTTTCTGGTAACTGTAGTGGGCTGTGGGTTGAACAGCAGAATTTCAACTAAATGCAGCTGAAAAAAACCTCAGATCAAGCACCTTCTCATGAATTACCCTGAAAGTTCATTGCCTTGAGGCTCACCTCCTGTAGAAAGGGAACCTCATTTAAGTTAGGCATCTCCAGTTGCCTTTGTTTCCCCTGTGAAATACTGTCTTCATCACCGTTACCGTTGTACTTTCTAGTTATTTGAACTTTGTCAAAATGATCAACGTGGTCTTTCTTCCACATCTGAGTTCTCCAGATAGTGACCCTTGAGAGCTTTAGCTCAGAGTCTGCCTTGATTCTTCCCCCATCGCTGCCTCGTGGTTTATGAACGCATGGAGCCGTCTGCCTTTCAGTATTGGCAAACCTCGCTTTGTTAGGGTCTTTTTTTGCACTAAATTCCACGGATCGTCTCTCTTCTCTGTCTGGTCACTTTGCATTCTCCCTCCTATTTATTATTACTATTTCATGCTGGTAGTGTTCAGGTATTCCAGTTAGGATGAGGAGGATGTTGTTTAAATCCATAAAGGAGAAGCAATCCTTGCCTGAAGTTTACAATCGGAACAGAAAAGGGAAGCAAACCTCCACCGCTGCATAACTAGGGCACAGATTCTTAACTGGCTCGCCCTAGGCCAACCATGAAATCTATGACAGAGCTAAGAAGAAATCCACATGTCCTGGAAGTATCTCAGCAGTTAGACCCGTCCTCCTCTCTCTTCCTCATCCTCTGTCCCTCGGCATTGCCTCGCTGTTTTGCGCAACTTAGTGCGTATTCCTTTCTCCCAGCTGTTTATTTCACTGGAGTAAATCACATCATGGATTACGTTGCAGTGTGTGCATGGTAGCATTTACTTACAGTTATTTAAAAATGAGAGTAACCGCACTTTTAAAAAATATAAAAAGAAAAAAAAAAAAAGCTTTAGCAAGTTGTGGCGGGAGTCCCACAGTTATTTGTGCTGTAAGAGACGGGAAGTTAAATTCCTGCACTGAGGCTGCTCCCCTCCTCACACCGACTCCTCTTGCCCTCGGGCGGGCGGCCCAGCCCTGCTTCGACTCGGTGGTCCTATTGGATCGCTAGGGAATGGATCAGGCTGGAGAAGAGCCTTGGAGGGCCCGGGCCCTCTGTCTCTATCCCCTTTACAGTTGGATAGGCTTGCACAGGGTCACGTCCAGTTTCAACAATCTCCAAGGGTGGAGATTTCACAGCCTCGTGGGGCGCCTGATGCAGCACAGTTACTCTTGTCACGGTAAAGTTATCTTTCTTGGTATCCCTTTCCCAGATAAATTTCATCTTTTAGTCCCATCGCTTTTCCATTGCATTCCCACCTCTGAACCCCGTGTCAATGTCTGAAGGCCTAAGCCTACAAGCACTCCCAAATTCAGCACTAAAGGGTCCTACACACCTACCTTTCCCTAAAATCAGTGGGAGCTTAATCTAAGGCTCTGTAACAGAATGTTTCTTAAATGTATTTAAAACAGCGCTGTCATTATTTGGCACTCTGCAGTACAGGCCTAACGAGGTGACAAGGATTCTGGTGGAGACTTCTAGCTACCAAGAAGTGGTGAGGAGTTATTTAGTTGTAATATCTCCACCATTTTCCTTTTAGGGATCAGTTCAGTCAACTTCAGTTTTCCTCTAATTTCTTCTGCCAACGCCAACATATCTCTTGTTAAATTAGCAGCAACCATTTAAAGTCTTTTCAGCGGCATCTGCATGATAATTACACAGAGATGCTTTATATCTGGGAAACAAGCCAAGGAATAAACCTTGAAGCAAAGTGTATTAAATTAGTTATCTCGTTATAGCTTTTTGAATAATTTCCTAATGATGAATTAAGTTTGAACTCAGAGCTGTCAAGTCCCATTGCTCCACTTGGATGTGAGAAGTAGAAAATCAGGAGGGAAAAGAAACTGTTCCTCTGTCTTACTATTGAGCTCTTCTTGGCCGAAGCGTGTCCTTCTCTTCCTACAGTCGGCACAGGGAAGTTATTGCGTACGAGAATGTAAAGAGCTGTGTTTGAAAGGAAGAAAATTAAGCAAATGTTTTCTTATGCAAAGATGCATCATAGGTGTCTCAGAAAAATATTAATTACAAAATGGCACCAAAACTCCTTTCCAAATTAAGTCAGTGCCTATTAATGAGCCAAATAAGTGGCCACATAGTAAACAATCATTTCCAATTAACTCCTAACGTGGCTGGTACGGTAGACAGAAGCCAAAGTGACTAACTTTTTCCCTTTCATTGTCAAAGAATGGTAATTTTAAACTTTTCCTTTCATCTGACTTCAATGTATTTTTTCTTGCTAGATTTTATCTTGATGAGATCTGCTAATATCATACGTGAATTGGGCTGGTGCGTGTCTTCAGAGGCTCCTTTCCACCCCAGCTTGCAACCAAACCTCAGCGTGCCGATGTTTTATGATTGAAATGTGATAGTTTTGTAGGGGAAAAATTGAACCTTCTGACTTTGAACCTGTTGTCGTTTTATCAGGCCTGAATTGCTGGGGCAGTATTTCCTAACCTTTAGGGAGTGACAGGAAAATGCGTTTTGCATCCAATTTCATTAGTCATAGCAGGAACGAACGCGTGAGACTTAAAGCAACAGTCCCGTTTCGCTTCTGTCCTGCAGGCTGTAACGGCAGAGTCCCTTCGTAGCAAAGGAGGACAGTTTGGGGTTGCTCTCTGTTGTGTTGCGTGTTTTCTAACATCAAAGCATGACAGCGAGTAGGTTCTAAGAGACCGGTTTCATCCACTTGGAGTAACGCTTGTATTGAAAATCTTGCAAAGATGCATCGTGGGTCAATGAATGGAGCTGCACCTTGAAGTCTGACACAAGCCGTTGTCTTCCAAGGCGCCCACGTTGATGTCTGGCACGTTTAGCTTACGCTCCCTGACTCTGTCTAAAGAGAGAACTTGGAGCAGACGAGTAAGTCTGACTTGGGAATCCATTGTGTGTGTGTTCCTTCTTGTGCATTTTTCATCTATATTTAATACCCCTTTTTTTTCTTTTTCTTTCTTTCTTTAAACTCTTACCAATGATAGTATTGAGGTTTCTGGCATCAAATTTTTGGTTAAAGTTACGGTCTGAGCATTTCATGCCTAACATTGTCCGATCGGGGATGGGAGAGATGACGGCCGAGTTCTGACGCTGCTCAGTGCTGTGGGCGTCCTGTTTCCGTCCTCCACAGGCTGCTCTGGAGGATGGTGGGCATTAGCTGCTCAGGCCCTACTTGTCCCAGCTCCTCCACTGGCCTGCTGTGCCATCTCTTGTCCTTGATTACCTGAGTAAAGATGAAGCTTGTTCCCACAAACTTCATCGTATGTAGGTATATAGGGACCCTAAATGCTCAGCCTTACTGGAAATACCTTTCCCCTAAACGTAGTTTCAGCTGGCAGGAGACACATCTGTGAGAACTTACTCAACCTGCTGCTGAAATGCGGTCCTTTTATAAAAAGTATATTGAAGGACATTTCTGGTCCGTTTTATTTAGATCAGGTGCCTCAGCTACAAATATTTTTAAATATTTGCATTATTTTAAGAGCTTTTTTTAAAAAAATCACTTTCTTGTAAACAGACAAATGCAAATGGCAAAACATAGATTGGAAAGGCATGAGTTAAGTCTCAGTGCTTCAATAGAGATGGTCATTTTAAGCTGATACATTATGTTGTGTTTTTTTTTTTTTAACCAATACCTGCTATGTCTGTGTAGCCCACGAATGACCCTAAAATAAATACTGATGGGCAATCCCGTACTTGGATGTACCACGCAAATCTATGGGGAAAATTCGGCAGCTACTGACTGCTGCGTGCTCAACAGCTGATGTCCCCCACCGGTCTCCTGGGAGGGGATGACGCCTGAATTAGCTGCTGTCAGTCTCGCTAACGGTTTGTGAACCGCGAGCTCGGAAAGTGGGAAGCATCAGTATGGCTGGTATCTGCTGTAGCAGCTCTCATGCACCACTCAGAGAGGTCAGAGTTAAATTTTGCTCCTTGTCTTTATGGAAAAGGATGCTTTACATCCAGAGAGCAAGGGTGGCATCCGCTGCAGGAAATAAAGGATGCATCACCTTGAAAGAGCAAATACCCGGAACTGGCCTTGAAGGGGAAGCGCTGCACGAAAACGTCATTTGGCCACCCCTCTATGAAAACAGATCTAAATCTGCTGATGGATAGTCCGAGGGAGTTTGGAGATGGGTTTTGATGCCAACAACAGGAAGGTTGTAAGTCCAAAACCCCAAAGGCAACTGTTCCCCAGCTCGTTCTTAGCCTCCTAGAGAGGTTTTCTTGTAGAATCTGGTGCTGTGGGAACTACAGATGCCATCCCAGTCTTTAGAGAGGAGGACATTACCGATGCAGCTGCGCCCAGCCTTGGCGTGCAGGGATTGTGGTCTGAGGAAGGGAACAGCTGCCTGCTTGGGCTGTTGGGCGAACAACAGAAGATGGAGCTCTTCACCATAGATAAGCTACTGTCCCATTGTGAAGCAAGACATTTAGCGCACAGGTGAAAACCAGCAATGTTTATATAAATATTTAAAGTAAATAAATGTTGTCAGTGTTTTTAGAGTATCTTAGACTACAGTCCCCTTGGTTCCTCTCAGCCATTTTTTAGCTGGTGTTTTTGTTTGAAGTTTTGCCGCCTGTGCTTTATGTGTGCCCTTGCTTGGAGTTTCCCACGTGCTACAACAGCAGGACTTTGCCTTTGGAGGGTGAACTGGAAGTCAGTGGTAAAATAGCAGCTTTCACTGAAAGCACTATTTAACAGCAAGGGAAAGACCAATATAGTGCTTAATAGTTTTACTACTCCAGATCACCTGGGTAAGGATTTGGTGTTTTGGACACTCAGCTCCATGTATTTCAGGGGCAGTGTTCCCTGATGAGGCAGGCAGGAATAAAGGAGGAAGGCTTCCTACAAAATACTGCCACGGCAGGCTGGAGATCACACTCTGTCTTGGAGTCAGTTGACACGTAAGGAAGTGTCCCATCTAGAAGAGGGTGCTCAGCCCCTCTAACACCTGGCAACCCGTCCTTTAGGGGCTTCCTGAGGAGAAAGTTATATCCCGCTTACTGTGTTGAATAACTCGTGATGGATCCATCTTCCATGAAGCGCATTACCTTTTCTTTAGAACCCGTTTATTCCTCTGGCCTTCATGATGTCCTGTGTTGGTGAGTTCCACAACTTAATTATACATTACTGTCTATGAGACCTTCCTTTTTTGTGTATGTTAAATGAAAGTATTTTCTTGCTGCTACTCGATCTTTAAAAGAAAACAAATCTTTAGTGCCAGAAACATTGTTAATAGGATGTTTGTCCTATTAAGATTGCTCCACATGGAAAATATGTTTTCCTCATTAGTCAAGTACCTTTCTTTGGCTATTTTACAAAGGAAAAAAGTTTACATATGCAGATGACTGTAATATTCCCATATATAATTGTGTGGGACATGTGTTAAATGAAATAACACGTTTTAAGTTAGTTTTATGTCACTGGATTTTCCTGTCCTGTTTTACTTCAGTATTTTGATGCTTCCTGTTTTATTTGTTCTGTAATTCTGTACATGGCGGTTTAGCACAAAACAGTGACCTGAATCTCACAACCTCATTGTATGTACACATTTTGTAGAGAAACAAGATACCAGTCATATGCCCCTCCTGCCCCCACTCACTCCTGTTAGGGCTGAATGGCAGAACTATTCTATGCTATTGAAAGCCTTTAAAAAAAAATAAATCTATGCATGCTATTTTATATTCTAATGTATTATTCATATCAGTACATAAGCTTATGCTTGTCAGTTTTATCTTGTGTATAGAACTGATTACTTTTGACAGTATTTTTGCACTGTTTCTTTTCTTTCTCTTTTTATAAAGTCCTGTTCAGCATTAATTGACTGCAATAATTTTTTTACCCCTTTCACTGCCTTTGTGTAAATAGTTTCTTACGTGCTTTTGCAAATATGAGAATGTCTTCAGTCACTAAGGTTTTTTTTTTGGTAAGGCTGTCCTTCATATTCACAGTATACAATAAACCATTTTTTTTTTCAAGGAAAATGACGCTCCTGTTCTTTCCTGTACCAGCTTAAGGTGCTGTATTTGCACCTACTGTCTGTGGTAGTTTCCCGTGTTAAACTGGGAGGTGCAGCCGGAGCCGCAGTGAGCTCTGGAGACCCTCCTGTGAAGAGTAATGCAGCCTTCCTGTGCTGGGCTTCTCCCAGTCTTGAATGTTGAAGTACGCTCTGGGCTCTGGCCAGGCTGCCTGAAATGAAGGTACTCTTTCCCTGGCCGAGGGTTTGCTTAACCAGATAAAGTTAGGATGAAAATAGCCTAGGCTTGGCTGTAGCTAAGTGGCCTTGGCTTTCTGGAGCCATGAGATGCGGTGCAGCTTTATGTACTCCAGCAACAATTGCTGGCTGGAGAGCAATGAAAGCTTTCAGCAGAATGAGCTGACAAACCCTTGTCTCCAGCAGTTTTATTTGCAGAGCAGCTCTTACAAGGAAGAAAATATGAAGAAGTTACTAACCAATGGTGATGTGTCTCACTGTCAGCGTACTTTATAAGCTGTGAAAGCAGTAAGGAATGGTCATGGAGTTTGTTGTGCAATGCATTTCAACTTTGGGGATGGAAGTACACAGCCGTGCTCTCCTTCCTCTTCCTCCTCCCGTCATTAAAAGCGATTTCCTGACATTGGGCCTAAATTGAGAAAAATGCCTCAAGTCATATATGGTCAGAGAAAGCAAAGTCCTGGATTTTTTCCTCAGAAAATGTTCTTGTTCCTCTATTAAAAGTAACATAGTAGAACAGTCTTAATCTGCTGGAGGCCAAGGCATAGGAAATAAGAGCTCTCCCCTGCAATAAATTCACCTTAACTTTTAAAGGAGATTAAAAAGGCAGAAGCTGCCCAGTTCACGTCTTGTGCAAGCCTGTGAGCTCTGGGGTAGGTGCTGGCGATCTCCATGCAGCACAGGCCGAGCTGCCAGGTTCCCCGGCTGAGGGCACGGTGGTGGCTTTCCTGCACAACGCGCAGAATTCATCATCCCCCATTCCCCCTTTCTCTCAGCTAAGCCGCTGCAAACAAAAGTGATTTGTGAAAAGAGGAACTGGATACTAAACTAAACAAAAAAAGCACGGCTTTTGATAATTAACTTGTCAGATTAAATGAAATGACTTAGGCAAAAGTAGATGTCACAGAATTATTGTACTCGTGCAAGTGTACAAGTGGAATCTAAGAGGGGTCAAGACCACTTTATTTACTTTACACAAATAAGATGATACATGTTAAAATCCATAAAGAAAAAATGGCCATTTTTGCACAGGAGCTGTCAAAAGGCATAACCTTTAAGAAACCATGGATGCTTCCTTAAAAAAAAGAAAAAAAAAAGGCAATTGTAGATGTGTGGAAGCTAGGAATGTTTCACAAGGCCTAGGTGTGTTTGTCATTCCAATTATAGGACAGAACTGTGTTCATACTCTACCGCTTTTCAAAGCGCTCCTGAAGGTTTCCATAACAAGGCTTTTTAAATAAAGGTTTGAAGGATTGCATAGATTCAAAGGCTCAGTGGTCCTCTAATTCCTTTTTGATCTCTGAAATGTATGGATGATCTTTCCCGTGTGCTACTTCCATGATAGCAATTGCCTATGAAAAGAAAAAAAATATTCACACAATTGATTCCTATATAACACCAGGCTATAAATACTCTCTTTAGAGGTTTGAAACAGTCTGACACCTCTAGCTACTTTTTGTCCCCTTGTAGTCATAAACCCAGTAGGAAATAAAATGAAATTCAAAACTAAGTAATAAAGGTTTTACATTCAGAGAATACATCTTTCATCTTAAAGGATCCCAAAGCACCTTTCAAAATGAGATTCCTGACAAAACTACTTTGAATGCAACCAGCTCCAGGACAGAAAACTGCACGTGGGGTGGGTAATATCCTGGCAGAGGACTTAGCCGGAATCCGAGGGAGCTCTGTTCCTACCCCTTTACCCTTCAGCTGGCAGACAGAGGAGCAGGCCCAGTGCAGAAGTTACGTTAAGGCATTTCAGACTCCATTCTGTAAAACCTCCTCGGGTTCCAGGGGCTACCACTGCTTCACGAAGGAAGCAATGGCTCCGGCAACCACCGAAGTAAAAGCGAGCTCTGGTCAGATGCAGAGAGAGGCTGCTCTGCCCGACTCCCTGCTGTTTCGCCTCCAGCCTGCTCTGGGCCTAAAAGCAAAGGTTTCAGGCAGCCAAACCCATCGACATGCACTTTTCCTGCCACTGTCCCCACTGCACTGGAGAGGGGGTGTAGAGGCGAGACTGCCGCTCCAGCAAAGGACAGCAGTGGCCACAAATGGATGTAACAAAAGGCAGCAGTAGACGGAACTGAAAGAAGAAAGTTCAGAATAAGCCTGAGAATATTTAAAGACCACAGTGCTAAGATAAAGCAAGGAATTGCAGCATCGTAGCCATCAGCGCAGTTAGTCATTTTCTCCTCAGGAAACTTTTATGGAATTATGTCCTTGTATTTGTTAAGTCAGTACAAGAAGAGGCTTTGGTTCCACCTCAGCAGCGGTGAGAAATTACTCCGCTCCCCCTCCTGCCCAAAAGAAGAAAGGAGGCCTTCTGGAAGAGCTGCTTGCAAACTCACAGGGAACAATGGCTTTGTTTTTCCACTAAATCCCAAACATGAGGGGCTGGGATAACTTTGGGCAGTTCCTGTAGGCAGCTTTTGGAAGTGAGTCATTAGAGACTGTTTGCGTTAGGAAGCCAACTATGCCAACAAATCTACCTACGTTCCCACACACCCCCCCAGCCCATGTTCCTACTGGCACAAATCCCAGTGTTAGTCAAAGCTTTAACACCACATCGAAAGAAAACCTATGCTAATTTTAAACTAGGTAACAGTTGAGTTTTGGAGCATATATTCTCCTAGTATCTTTCACGATGGTGGGATGGCTCTGTTATTGCTGGCTAAAAAACTGCCAGCATCTAAAAAGGAAAAAAATAAATAAATTGTGACATTCCACACCAAGTCACTGTATGCTACAGTAGTCACTGATGCTTAACAAACTAAAACTTTCTTCTGTCCAACAACAGTAGGGGACGAAAGTTAAGAAACATGGCACAGACTAATAGAAAAAAATATAAGGACACAAAGCTAAAGAATAAGGAACAGACCAAAAAACCAAATGCTGTATTTGCCAGTTTCAGCATTACCAGATGCATTGAATTCCCTTCAGCTATTTAAAAATCACTGGGTTCCAGAACAAATAACCACCAAAATCATGCCTAGTTTAACTTGGATATAGAAATCACAGACTCCAGTGAAACACTACGTGCCTTTTATAACAGCCAGGCATTTTTTCTGTCCTCACCTAGCAAGTGAGGAGCAGCTAGAGGGCCGCTCCGTTTACACCAGTACACCCAGCTCTGGCTGGCTGAAGAACGTATAGCAAATGGGTAAGCACAATGCTCACTCCAGCTGCTGCCGCACAAGTCCGCTGTGAAAAGGTAAGCCCCCCTTGTACGCGAGACCAGACCTATACTGCATCTTTGGAAAAAATCAAAAAACTGAGCCAAAACCCCAGTAACCAAACATATTAACACATGGTGCATTTCCTACCAAGCCAGGCTTACTGACAGAGAAGCACGTAGTGTTTCAACGATCCCATGCCTGAACTGGTATTATTAATGAAGAAACCAGGAAATAAATACCCTCTTCAGGGCTTTAACTCCAGCTGGTCTGTTCTCCAGCGCCATATACAGTCTCCCTAATTTCAGCCACATGGAGGCCACGTTCAGCGAGTAGGAAGGATAATGTTTACTGCAACAGAGAAAGAAATTCGTCTTTATCAAACCTGGCAGTTTCATAGCGTTTTCCCAGCCCCCAGCCCCCTCTCGGGGGGCAAGAAGCTGCCTCTCGTTGCCCCTGCCCATTCACCGCTCATCCCCTCTGCCGTGACTGCCAGGAGCCAGTGCCAATTGTGTCTGGGATGGGGACGCCTGTCAATTGGGAATTGAACTGAAACTACCATATGCCTCTGAACAGCTGTCAGATGGCAATGACTTTCCGCCACTAGTTTTAATCCAGCCAGCTACAGAAAGAGACTGCATTGTTAGGAGTTTCTGGAGCCACCCTACACCCGCAGAAGTAACTCCGCCTGTTCCACAATAGTTGGGCTTTAATGGCAAGCAAGGGGCCCTCGGCAGCGCGTAGGGCACACACGCCATTCGCAACTCACACACGCTGAGCGCTAGCAGAGTCCAGTTCAGCAGAGCTGACCTGGAATGCCAGGCTCGGAGCCAGAGGGGCTGGGCAAGTCCCAGGGAAGATAAATAGTACTGAGCCCCCGGGGGGGGAATGTTGGCTCCTTCTTTGTATCGCTGCTCTCTGCCAAGTGATCTGTGACTTTACGTTGGCATCTGCTCCAAAGGGAGAGCTTTACTTGTGCTCCCCCCAGCTGGCAAGAAAGTCACGTCTCAAGATGAGAATCTGCTTGGAGATTCGTGGCAGGATCAGACACAGCGCGTAACTGGCTGGCTCTAATGAACGAGGCCGCTACTATAAAAACATGGAAAAATTTATGGGAGAGAGTATTAATTTTTTCCTGCAGAGGCTGCGTGCTGCCGTGCCCCGCATGGGGGGCTTCAGCCTGCACGTCCTCCCACACCTCCAGCTCTGGGGCAGCGGAGATCAGGGACATCAGGGCACCCAGGGCCCCCAAGTGCAGGAGCTGAGCTCGGCCACAGCTCCCTCTGCCGCTCAGCCCCAGCCCTGGGATGGGGCTCTGCTCTCCTGCAACCAGCAGCACTGTGCTACTGGGGAGAGAGAGGGCTGGGAGAGGGCGGGAGGCTGACAGCCACAGCCAGCTTTGCCTCCATTACCTTATACAAAATATTGACCGCAGATGCAATTCGAAGCTCTGCTTTAGCAAAGTATTAGGATATTAAAAAAAAAAAAAATCAACGATATTTATCTACCTAAGCAGAACTAGCACAGTATCCATGGTGGTACCAACTTGAGAACTCAATTAAGGATTTCAGAGTCACCTTCTGCTACATATTGCAGGCCACATTTTGACAGTAACAAAATCTGTCCCAGCATTTAAACATGCTTTTTCGAGTAGTGATGTCATGGGTAGCGTGTTTATACAATACGTACTGATCACTTCTCGAGTGATCTCTGCCCAAACATGTCTGTCTTACTCAGATTACTCAATTAGAGCACTAAAAAAAATAAAGTCTCATATTTACCTGTATGGCCTGATAATTTTTTGCCCATAACGCAGTGCACCTTCCCAGTCCTGCACGTAGAGACAGACGCCCATGGCCTGGTACATCATATGTAACATATAAACATTACTCTCCTCAAACACTGCACCCATCTTGTCCAGGCTGAGTTCACAGATCTCCAGTAATTCACTAGGGGGTATGAAGAAGTCAAGGAACGCAATAAATAAATGGTCTGTGATTAGACAACTACCGGGTAATGCCAAAGAAGAACTGACTTAAACTTGTTCACAATGGTTCTAAGTCCTCTTTTCTCCCAAATGGCATCAAAGCATCTATACTACAACCCCAGAGCTGCTCCGAGAGATATTCTATACTCAGAGGTATTCTGCTCATGAGATTATTCCCCCTCCTCCCTCAGCTATTCTACAAAACTATCTTTCAGATTTAAAAAGCAACCAAAAAAAGCAGCTTTCCTGAATCACCACCATACCAGGAATGTGTCAGAAGAAGGGGGAGTGAAATTCCCCACACAGGAGGTACTGAATCAGGCATGAGATAGCCTGGTCTGCTTCAGGCCCAATGAATCTTGCATCTTTGTCTGCGCGGTGCCACCATTACAACAGGTGAGCTTGTGACAATCAGCAATGGCTGCAGCCTCACGTGCAGTCTCTCAAAACCACGCGATATTAGAGCAGACTAACACACGCACACACCTATGCTGCTCACTCTAGCCTCTGCCTTGTTGTCCTGCACTCTTAGAAACCAGAACCACACAGGAAGGAAACAAACACAGGGTCTCACAATCCCGCAACACCCGCAAGGTTAAACTGCCCCTTGTCTCCAGGGACAACTCTTCAGACACAAAGAGGACAGAGGGATGTTTAACTTCTAATGGTCATCGCCCTTCTCCAGCAGGTAATTCTGAAGCAACGCAGCAGGTAAGATTTTTAGGTCACACACCAAGCCAGTGGAGTCAGGGTTGAGACAAAGGATATATTTGTAGTGTTTGGCTCGCCTGAATTCCTCAATCACGTTCCTGGCATATTTGATCATGTCCCGCACTGTCTCTGCTGGTGGAGGATCATTCAGCTTGCGGATTTCCAGTTTCTCTTTATCCTGAAGGAAACACAATGGACATTATAAACACAGGTTCCAAGCCCTACAAAAAAAGGTGCACCTGCTACACAAAATTACTCTAATAAAAAGACACAGATGGGAACTTAAGCTCTTCAAAGAATGTAAAAACAAAGGTAGAATGTGCACCTGCAATTTGTCTCTAAAGCCTTGGCTGGGAGTCCTAGAATCCTCTGCGCCTTCCAGTTCATCTGCCATTCTCTACTTCATGAAGTCTCTTTCTTTCGAAAGATCCAAGAGCTTTTCGATTTTTTTGATGAAAGCAGTTTTACACAGGAAATTTCACTGCTTCCGAGAGATTAGGCATTAAAACAAATTTAATTTTAAGGCTAGAAAAGCCCAAATACCTTAGGCCTACCACCAAGTGATAGCTCAGTGGAAAACGAGACGATATTAAATACAGAAAAGGCTCCTTCATATCTACAGACAAAAGCCCATCCCCACGTATTTTGTGATTTCTGCTGGACAGCCCCACTTACTCTTATCTTTCTAACTTACTACTTCATGAAGAGTCAGCTGCAATCTGGAGACAATCTTTTGCTGTTTAAGCCTCACACTGTTGCTAGGTATCTTTTTCCTTTATTCTTTCATCTGCTAGCTGAGAGGGCTACAGGGGGCTCTTTCCAGAGCTGAAAGAGACCGAGTGACAGGTGATTCCAATAGTTACAAAAAATTCCAAAAGTTACAAAAGATGACACCATTTAAAGGAAGGAGTTGATTGTCTGGCCAGTCTGGGAAGCAGCTCTTAAAAGGACACCTTTGTGAATATGGGGGCAAAAATGATCTGGAACGGAAGGATCAGATTATGCCAGCCAGACTGATCTCAGCTGGAATGACAGATGAACGACATAAAGCTCAATTCTCTAGGGCCTCCAGTGAAGGAGGTTCAAATGGTTGCACGGGCACAGTTTCAGTATCTGCTGGGTTTGGGTACCTTTCCCCCTCCACTGCCCATATGTGCTTTTCTTCAAAATAACTAATACCTTGTTTTAAGGAACACTGTCTGGATGTCTGCCTTTGTCCTTTGAAGGGCAAGAGGTGATGTCTAATGAACATAAATCTGGCCTGCACATCACAAGGGGCTATGACCCAGGTCCACCCTTGTCCATGAGAAGACTGATATGCCATTGCAGAAAGGTCAGGTCTGTTTCACAGATTCTGATGGGTCTCCAAACCATCCTGCAATGTCATACGACGTCACCTAGAACTGACCGAGATGTCCCAACCGGGAACTGCAGCAGGACTCTATCCCAGAAATGCCCCAAGCATGATTCACTCGCTGGGAGCTGGTAGAAAACATATAGTTACAAAAAAATGGGTTCCGAGGTAAATCCTTTTGGCCAGGTAGCATAAACACAGTATAATTATCTATTTTTAACAAGGTTTTCATCTTTGCTTTGTAGCTCAGCTTTCAATAGGCCTCTACCAGGAAACTGATGTGTCATGATTACAGTAAAAAGAATGAGTACCAGAAAATCTTCTAGACAGAAAAATTAAGCCAACCCCCCCACCACCCTCCCCATTACCCAACTTTCCAAAATGTAATTAACCAGGCAGAATATTACATCTAAGGACCTGGGTTGACAGTCACAAGCATATTTCACACCAATTCTATCACCTTTTCTTTGGTTGTGCACTCCCTGCAATCACAATTAAAGAAATACGAGTCTCTTAACCGGTCATTTCTGTCTTCTGTGGGATACAACAGGTCAATATAGCTGGTAAAAACCTATATGGTAAAAACACAGCAGTCAGTGCAGAACAGTGTAACTATACATATTTATCACGACTAGTTGTGCTATATGTAGTATGACAACTACATATTGATACTTGTGGGTCCCCGCAGCCACATCACCTGCCTGTTCCCTCACATTCCAAGCCTCTCGGCAGCGTCAGAAGTTACCATTTGTGAATGCAATCTGACAGCAAAGTGTTTCCTTTCCGATTCATTACGGAATTTCCCTCAAACATTACCCTGGCTTAAACCCAGGACAGCAAGATTCAGGTGTGGATAAGGAAACTATCACAGCATAAATCTCAGACTCCTGTCAGACTACAAAGAGATGCCTACTTTTCAGAAGTAAAATAATGATTTCAGGTATCCAGCTTAGAATAAATTACAGTGGCCTGGTTTTTCGGAGGCTGGAATCTCAAATTTTTTCTTTCTGAAAACCTACAAAAATTGGGGCAACAGCAGCCACTAGTAGCTTTAGAAACTTAGGACAAGACCTTTAGATCTCTGAAAAGAAGAGAGGCCCAGTGCTCGAGTTCTAGGAGAATGAATATCAGATTTACTCAGCAGCAATATTTTAAAGCAAAGAAAACCTGCTTTTGAACATTTTAAAGGCCCTTCACATACACTATTCTTAAGTTTTCCTCTACTTCAAGGGTCTTTAGAAAAGAACCCCTGCAACTAGCTTTAATGCTCTGTTTTTAAAATGAGATCTCCCCCAAGAAACATGTCATATGAACAGCGCAGACCAAGGAACAGCTTTAGTTCCATTTTCTCATTTATAGTTATTTGAAATGTTTTGCTCGGTCTTTATGCTTAAGGTTTCTTTCTTCTTTAAAGTAAAACGTACATGTAATTCAATACAGTACATGTAATTCAATACAGTACATGTAATTCAATACAGTACATGTTCTTCTTCTTACTCTGTGTGATCTCACACTTTCCCCTCACACTCCTCTCCTCCCTTCCCTATTTTCAAAGCATGCAAAACGCAGGAACCACATTTACAGCAAAAACTTTAAAAACGTTGCGATGCAATGGCTGCACTGAACCTGAAGATGGAGACACAGGCCATAAGACCGCACAGAGTCCAAGCAAAACCACAAGGTCACAGTTACAAAATTCTTAAAGTGTCAGAAAAGCAAATGCGTAAAAGCCCTGAGGTCCTGGAGAACTGATGCGGCTTCTAAGACACAACTCAAGCAAAAGAAGATGCCAAGCAAGGTAAATACTCCACATCTCTACCTCTCACTGTAAGCCCTCCCCAAAAATGCTCAAACTGTCCAGGATTCCACAGTAAAATTCCAAAACCAGGATCAGTCCTTGCCCATTACCACAATGCATTTGCAGTGACTGCCAACATCACAGACAAATCATCGTTAGTAAATGGCATAAAAAGAAGTTGCTCACCTGAATCATTCACCCTTGGCTCCAGCTACTAAACTCGCTTTGTTCACAATGGTGAACAGCTGTAATCCACAAAAATAACCTCTCTCCCCATCTTCAAAACTGGTTATCGCATACTTCAGAAAGCGGCAGGAGTTATCAAAATCAAACCTGAACTTATTCTGATCAGCATTAACCTTGCCTGCTAAATTAACGTTAATAAATGAGCCACTGAAACTCTATGCAAACTCCATCCCCAGAGAGAATGTTCCATCTTCATCCCCTGCAGATATTTGAACATCCTCCTCAACTCCGTTTAACATCTTTTTTCTGTTGATTTTGTTTTGTTTTTTTTTTTTAAAGCAAAAAGCAGCTCGGCTGCTGCAGGCTCCCTGCCAAGTTCATTATTTGACTGAGAAAGTTTCAAGGTAAACCCAGAGCCTTACTCAATTTCACAGAATTTTATCCATCACCGTTCAGCTTCACTCTACCTAAAACACACTCTTGTTCTTCGGTGACTTCCCAGCAAATGCCGCTGAGGTGGTATGACCGAGTCCCGTGTTTTGTGGATGCTCTGTCCAAACAGAAGTCAGAGGACTTATCTGTACCCATTTACCTTGTTTATTCTGGCTTCGATTTCAATACATTACTATTATACTGGGAACTATTATAGCAGTAATAATTTGCTTTGATCTTGGAATTTCAAAGCACCAGCCAAACATCAGTAAAGTCAGCCTCATTTTACAGATGGATAAACGGAGACAGAGGGTAGCAGATACGCCGTGGCTGCTGCGGGCGCCCTTCCCTTGTTTTAGCACAAAATAGGATCCTATCTCTGAGAAACACTTCAGTCCTCCAGAGCCATCCCAACTTTTCCAAAGCAACATCTTACACTTCTCTGAGAGAGACGACATCCTTCCTCCCTATTATTAAATTGTCAGCTAATTTAAATGAATCCTGAAAAGCAGAATGGATCTTACTTTTTGGATGCATGCGTGCAGAGTACATTCGAACACAGCGCGTTTACCTCTTCTCCAGGCTCAATCTCTTTAACAGCTCTGACTTCAGCCAAGGTCCCCTTGTATGTTACAATCACATTTGGGCAACAGCTATGGTTCATCAATGCAACACTGTAAAAGTAGAAAAGTATGTCTTTCCCACCACCACCACCAAAACAACAGGTAAAAATTAAGCACCACTTCACAAAATAAGTAAATCTGAAAGAATGAGTCTGTCTCTCTCCGTAAGCTGTTTTTATTCTGAGCCTTAACATGAAGGTAACCTTGGGAAAATCTGTTGTACTGTTATTTATTCTAATGATATGGAAAATGGTTGTGCTAATGAATCATTACAGTTTTTACATCCTATTATTGCAGGACTAGGCAAGTTATTATTTTCCCATTCTTATAGTGCTATGGACAGCTGACAGGGGTGTTCGCATAGCGTAACTATCAACGTCCTATTTACAGACTATTTTCCTCAGAGGAGAAAGAAAGAGAAACATTTAACCTAAAGGAAACAAACAAATATAGGAAAATAAAAGTCATTTGCTGCACTGCAACTTAAGATGGGCGTTAAAATTTTAGCTGGTTTCTATGTAAATGTAAACAGCTTCCGTGTTTGAAGTGGGAGGGAAGAGATCTCTGCCTGTTATAACAGCACAAGACTTACACAAAAACTTGGACTGCTAGAGAAAAGTATTCCCCCTTACTACCAAGCTTCAAGAAAGTGCAATTTGCTGCTTATTTGAGACAAAACATATAATTTTAATTCTTTCTCTCCCAATCTAGCAAAATAATTATTGTCTCTTCAGTCTTTTTAGCTCACAGGCATAACTGTTAAGTAGGAAAGACCTGGCTCTTGCACGCTGAGCATTTACAAACAAAGGATGGTGTTGGACATGTTTCCAGAACATCCTGGTTTAACACTCTCCTCTCCCCACCATGACTCCGATTCTGGGCATTTCACAGCCTTAATTCCCAATCTGTAGATCAGGGATACAGACTTCAGACAGACCTGCCTGAAGGAGAATCCGTGAAGCAAGGACTATATGCTAGTGTCTGTATGCAGCACTTAGCAAAATCAGGTCCTGCTTTAATTGGGCATCTGCAAGCTTCAGATTACTTTGACATAGATAAGCTACTAGAAATCTATGCCCCACAAGGAAGTCAACCTAAGCAGACAGTGATAATACTTTCCGTACGGGGTTTGCAAAGAACTGGGGCAGAAAATATCCTCCTTTGCTACAACATTAAGTGGGAAGGACAGACTTAAAAAGAAGAAATGTTCCTCAGCCTTAAAGAGAGCCGTGCTCCCCTGTCCACAAACTGCAGTTAGCTTTGCAAACAAACTGCAGATGTTAAGTGTTAAGAAGATTGTACATATTTTTTCCACTGTCATAGCAACATAAAGCATCGCAGTTTTTAAAACATCTGAGGAGGCTGAAAGAAGTTATGAAAGGGATTTACTGTTTGCCAAGGAACAAAGGTAGAAGGGATGTTGTTCAGAGAACACCAGGTGAAGGATTATACTCAGCCAAAACAGAAAATTGTGAATAGAGCAAGTCACCTGCAATCCTTTTCATTTTGCTCTGATCATTACATGATGTCCCCTGTCCAGAACCTGCTAGCCAAGTAAGTAATGTTTCCTACCAACCTGCATATAGGTCACAATCTAAGCTTAAAAACAACTCACAAGTGCAATTTTACCAGAATTACCTGGTTTTTAAAAAAAAAAAAAATGCTGCAAATCTTTGGCCACATTTTATTATCTAATTAAAGATATTTAAAACAAGACAAATTAAGCATTTAATTAAGTTTCTTTCAGTAGAGATCTACTTCCATACACGTGCAAGAACCTTTGTTTGGTTTTAAATAAGTTAGTTTTACTTTTAAAAATACTAAAGTCAACCTACTCAGGAAATATGGCTGATCCCAAATGAGAAAGTTCTTCATCTTCAATTGTGAATCCATTACAGTTAACCTAAGGAAAAACAGAAAGAAACTAGCTCAGCTTCTGGTCAGATAAGCACTGCACACTCACACGTCACGTTCTCATACTTCAAAGTCAATTGCATTAATTTGCTTCCTATTTTCTTTCCACCTCCCCAGTACTCGCAGGGAGCTACACGACATCTCAAAAAGTGAAGTGAGGACAAAGTCCCTATCCAAAGGAATGTGCAGGCCACTAAAGAACTGATAGTCCCACACTTACACCTGCTCAGGGCACACCACCTCAGGGATTGCTCCTCGGAAGGCCAACCAAGAGAAAGGAGGCTTGAAAACAGCACTAGAAAGTGTCAGACAAAGCAAGAACGTTGCAAACACGAAACAAAGCCCGACACTGGCAGGGCAGAGAGACTTCATTTGGCCATGACAAGTAAAGGGCCGAAGCAGATCTACACATGCAAGGAGCAATGTAAGGATGAACAGCAGCGAACTCAGCCGGGCTGGGGCAGTACAGAGCTTAAATGGAGCATATGTTCCAGAGACTTGCCACAGTGACATCTGTCATCAAGGGCTGCACATCTCAGCGACAGCTAAAGCACATATAAACAACGACAAAGGCAGTGAGAAAGACTTGAACCTAATAAAGACATAGAATAGGAGGGGAGAGAAAAAGGACGGAGTAGGAAAGGAAGTCTATTCCTAATTTAAACAGACACAGGATCAAAAGAGCTTGTTCACAAATATTTCTTCTAGAATAGATTCAAGTAGGTTTTAAAACATTCTCCCTCTTTTATACTCACTAAACAAAGAAATCTTACAGGAGTTTCAGCTTTGTTTCACATGGTTTGTGTGACTTTAAGTGACCAAAATGCACCTTAATCAAGTACTCTATTCCACTTTCACAGCGAGTCACATATACGCCAGCAAAAAAGAAAACCCTCTCCACATTCACCAACATCTCCCTACAATCATCAAAATGTTGACAGAAGCGCCAGAAAAGCCCTAAAACAACTACTGTCATGTGGCCAAGTCCAGCTGAAGCTACAATGGGCACAGGAACAGTCAATCGAGTACAGTGTAAGTATGTGTTCTGGAAGGGTAAGAGCTGACGACAAACGCTACCAACAGTGATATGCCCCACAAGCCAGAATGCAGCTTGGACTGGATTTTACAAATCTACAAATGCTTCCCAAAGCCACTCCTCAGGTATGAACTGTTCAGAATGAGTTCACGATTAAGGAAAGCGTCCTGTTTCTCTGATTCACTCACTGGTATCTTTCCATCTTTGCTTGATCTTTATCCTGCTATTTTTAGCTAGGTAGCATCCAAAGGCTGCCTGTCTCTCAAGACGAGCATGCTACAGCACTAGCCAATGTATGAGCGTACCTGAACCAAACCCAAATGTAATTGCTGAATACAAAAACAATAGAAGGGAAAGATTATATCAACAGCAAGGAAGAACATAAGGCTACAAAGGCTGACATGAAGAACAGCTTGATGGTTCTGAATCACAGGGAAATATTTAAAAACATGTAGTGAGTTATCAACTCCACTAAGCCAGAGACAACCCACTTCTTGAATGCATCATACCAGAAATGACACAAGAGGAAGAATTAGAAAGGATGAGATACCACCGGTTTCACCAGATGAATGCATGACTAAAAAAGGCAACAGGGAGGGACTAAAGAGACAAAAGCAAGAAAACTAGAGCTCGAAGTTATTCCCAATGGTAGAAAAGAAAACACGTGCAAAGGGAGGCACAAAATTATGCAAGGTCTTCAAGGAAAGGATGAGATGTTGGAACTTGAGGCAAGAGACACTGTTTGAAGAGTAGGACAAGGTGACACTGAGGAGGCAGAGCTCCAGACTCAAGAGCTACATTCCCCAGGGACAAAAGAGAGTAGAATGACACCAACAGCTGGGGAAGAGAGTGGTAAATGGCAAGCATGGTTTGGACAAAAATCTTTGCTTCACTCAAAAGGACCAATTACCCCCTAGCTGTGTTGAGTAAGAAGCAACATCAGACAAAGCCCACAAAAAGCAGCGAGCAAGGAGTCAGAGGCACTCGAGTCACAAATCACTGCCCTGAGCCACAGGGAGAAAGAATCCTGAACAGAGGGGCAAAGTAGACACAGAAAGTGTTGAAGGAAAACAAAGGAGCAGCAGCATATCCATACTACTGGTTTTAGGTCAAGTTAACTAATTATTAGGAAACATGCTTGTACATATCAAGTACAGACATGCCTCCCCTTCTTCTAGAAAGGTTTATGCTGGAGCTAAAAAACACTTCTGAGGAGCATCCAGATGACCTTTGAAGATTTTAGTTCAAAGAACTGCAATGTCCACAGTGGCAGATAGTTGTCAGATGATCAGAATGTGCTTAAGGTGATACCTAAAGGTGACAACAGACATGTACAGAGAAGATCGGAGGCAATATCAGATCTGGGAGTCAGCAGTTCACAGAAGTTAATTAAAGTACCATGATCTGGTGGAGCTGGTCCAGGACAGGACATGAAGGAAATGTCATTACAGCCAAAAATAATGTAAACTTTGGGGATTCTGGCTACATTCTAAGAAAAATATTCAGAAACACCCCAAGAAACTGGATGTACCGCTATCTTTAAGTGTCTGTCTGACAAACATAAATTGTAAGGTCTTCATACAGGAAAAACTTTTCATTGAAGAGAAACGTATAATTAGGAACAACAGAATGGATGATGAGCAGATGCTAAACATGCTAAAGAACCATTCCCCTACAGAATAACAGTACCTTTGTATTAAGGTAATAGTAACTGTGCCCCCTTGTTGGTAGATGCCCACCTCCACCAACCAAGGTATTGCCATCTTAGCCTTCATCACAGCAGTCAACATTTGTCCCCATCTCAAAAAAATTAAACTTTTTACTCAGACATTTAAGTTTAAAATGGCTTGTTTCGAAGTACAGGAGGAAAAAGAAGAAAATGGATCTTTTGGTATTCCACTGGTGTGTTATTCCATCCACTACAATACATTCAATTTAGATGCATATGAAAAGCAGGTGAGAAAAAAGAGGTGACACATTTCAGAAGGTATCTAACAAGACACCCTGCCTTTCCTTCATCTCTCCAGATGACCACACTACCTGACTGCATTTAAAAGCCACACACCACATAAAAGTTTCAGACTGCTCTTTCTACTTCTCTGAAGTTTACTCCCTGTGAAGGTCAAACACGATGATAACCTGACCAGCAAAGATTTCCACAAGTCTGAAGCCTGAATGAAGGATTTTGCCTCTGCAGGGTCTCAGACCAGCAGCCTTCTGTCTAAGTCCAACAACAGCTGCACTGTTGGACCACAAGAAGCCTAACTTTGACAGGGTCTAATATAGGCGGTTTCCCCTTTTCTTCAGTGTTTGAGAAGCACCTCATAGAAAGTCTGCAGACAAGAGTCTCTCCCCTCACCACTGAAATGGGGCACATCCAGCCACTTCCGCTCAAGGAAGTGGATGTTCTCCATCAAGCACACGCAGCTCTCCCTAAGATAAGCGAAGAGCTACTATTTCCATTGCCGTTAACATTTCTCCCCTTTCACAAAGGCTAAAATCCTACAGCACTATCCACCTAAGCAGGCTGTGTTCTAGCCAACTTACTTGTGCAAAGAGAACTACAAGGGCAGCATTGTCAGGGTACTCCAAGTGCTTTGAGTAAAAGTGATGAAGAGCAGCAATGTCGTTCTGAATCAGCTCTCTCTTTTCATTGTCTAGTTTGTCAAGGTCTGTGGACAAAGAATACATTCCATTTCAGTAACAGGAACACTCCCCCACGAACTGCAGCTAGACTTAGGTTAGAACAGGCCCGGACTTAAACAGAAACCCCTGAAGGAACAGCTACTTGGAAGTACTGCAAGAAGTGCCTGTTCTTTCATAAATGTAACGCCGCTTCAGCCAAAGTCACACAAATGCTACAAGAACATGCAGGATTAAAAAGCATTTTCTAACGTCTTTGCATTAGTAGGTAATTGGACGCAAAGTTCCCTTTCTTGGAAGAAGGGTTACAGTGTTTAAAATGCATTTGTTAGCCCTGGCAAACAGGCCAGCCAGCTCTGGCCCCCTAGAAGTCTATCAACTGTGGGTAGCTATCCTCAGCTGTCTAAGACGACCTTACAAGCTACCTGAGAATATCCATGTCTCCATGGGCTGGAGAGTGACCATCAACTGAGGTGTGGTTAAGCTGCAGATATCTGAGGATAATAGGAGACAGCAGGAACATCAGTGGAAACGTCCCGGCACACCTGCCACGTGTATTCCCTTATGGGTTTCTTCAGAGATTTACCCTCAGGCCCACGACAGGTTCTGGACAAAGCTGTGGCCAATGAACCTTTTTCTGTGTGGTCCATGGAGAGCAAGCTAGATGACTGACCATATACTCCTGATACCTTCTATCTCCTCAAGAGCCGAGTGTTGGAAAGATTCTTCCTAATCCTCTCTCTGAAAGGACAGTATCACCAACTCATCCCTGCTCCAAGAGAGCTAGCAACTCATCAGTTTCCCCTCTCTGACTCAAAATAACAGTGGAGAGAAAAACATGCAGGAAGAGAAAAGGCTGCACAACAGTGGAAGAAGGGGGGGAAATTATTTGTAAGAGCAGATGTGAATGACAGGAGAGTCACAAAAAATACTGCAGAAAATTAAATAGGACAATTTCATGAGAATGAGAACAAGTCAGAAATGTTGAGCTTCCGACTGACAGCCAGGTGCCTTTTCCTCTCCTGTGCAGGGTGCTGCAAAGGGAACTGCTGAACACGGCAAAGGTGGGCTGAGAGATGAGGAGCGTTAACAAGGCAGAAGGAACAAGGGGTTCTTACTAACAAAACCAGAAACAAAACAAGGGCTCTTAGAGGACAAGGGGGACATTGCAAAATAAAAACATTCAGCTTTTTAGCTCCCAAATTAATAAATTATTGAATACAAGCTGCAATGCAGAAGAATATACAGAAATTACTTCAGCACCTACCCAACCTCCTCAACCTCAGTCCTACTAACCTACCTGTAAAAATTATCCTTGCCTTAGGCAAAGTCAAACGTTGGCATTTTTCCCCCTTATTTCCCCAGTTGTCCCAACAGCTGTGACAGGACGTTTTGTCCAGGAGGCAAATAAGACCGTAATCTTGCTGTGCTTGGTTGCTCTGCTACCTCAAGTCCTAGCAATGATTGCATTTATTCAGCATTTTATAAAAGGTTTTGGAAGCCATCAGAGTGAGAAATGTGAATATACAGACATATTGCCTCCTCGTATACCATCCCCAGCACCAAGAAAGAGAAACAACAGACCAGTGAAAACTATGCCAGGATGGTTACTAGTCCCCTAGTTGCTCAATTTCTAACTCTGCCTCACCAGACATAAACAGTAGCCTTCTAGTTAAAAGCAAGCCATTGCCTCATCTCCTTCCTTGGATTATTTTGGAGCATTTAGGACATGGAATTTCAACACAATCACACATAACATGTCAGATTTGACTGGCAGTGACAGATACTGAAGCACAGTCCAGAGGGTTCTGCAATTAGCCCCTTAGTCACTGTCACCATCAAGCAACTGTGCTGTCTCTGATTTTATGCCTCCTGGTAACAAATACCAGCTATTTTAATTTTACAACATTACAATTCTCAAAAGACACTACAGTATCAGAAAAGCCATGAGATGGATGTATGCTACATAATTAATTCTGTCTAGGTTTTCACCCTTGTTTCACAGCCCCAACGAGCAACCAAGAAAAAAAAAGAAAGAAATAAGAGCACTGCACTTTCAAAAAAATGAGGAACCACAATCCTCTTTGTTTACTCCCTTCCTCCAACACGAGGATGCTCTGAAAGGTTTTGATGAGGGGGGCCGGGGGAAGCAAATCATGAATATAGATAATTGCCTCTGTTTACCTGCAAGCCTTTTTTACTTACGTGATTCAAACTCTTTTACAGCAAGCAGCTTCTCCGACTCTGTTCTTTCAGGGTGAGTTTTCTAGCAATAAGGGGAAAAAGACAAGAAGAAAATATTTTAATGTTTTAAATCAGCAGTTTTGTCTACACATTTATGAGCTAGGAACAAACCCAAATCCACACTGTATGGAACTTAGAGAAGTTGATGAACAGCAATGAGTTAAATTGACTGCCCTTAGTAAAGCCATAGAAATATTCTCTCCGCACCAAATTAGGCAGCCAAAGATTAACTCCTATCAAATTTATATACATAAACCGAACAGTATTTTAAATATGTCATTTGCTTTGTTCTAGACACTCAGAAAGCTGCTAACAATAGCAAGCAGGCAGGAGACAGGCTTTGCTTTGAGGAAAGTGAATAAACTGACTGTTGACAGAGTTCAAAAGCAATGCTCCATTGTTGGCCTAAGGCCACTTCTTTGTAATCTTGGCCATTAAATATGGCTTTGCAGGTGGCCCAGCAGCTGAGGTTCAGGGACTATGGTTTGCATATTTAGCTTTTATATGACATGTAGGGTTCTCCCCCCTCCCTGTAAGCGATAAAAGCACAAATTTATTCCAATGACTTTTTGTCATTAAACATTCGATTTTGTTTGTGGATCACCACTAAACCACGCTTTAATTAAGTCACAGACACATACATTCACACACACACATCTACACACACAGCAAGTATGCAGCTACCTTCCCAGCAGGCCACCAAAATCCTCACTACATACAGTATCCAGGTTGCCCTTGTCACATAAGCAGACCTCAATCACACAAATATGCTTCAAAGAGGATTTGTTTTTGTGGAGAGAGTATAGAGCTCTACAAAGATACACAGCATAATAACCTTGAAACTCATGAATCCCATCCCCTCCCTGCAAGCACTTGTGCCATCCTCAATATCCATATAGTTAGGGAACACTGAAATGGAGGTTGACATTGCAAACTTATTTCCTTACTAATAATATTCTTTTTCACCAAAGACCAAGGGCCTGAGATTTCTCTCTCAGTCTCTGTTTTTCACCAGTTAACTCCACTAATCGTAAACATTTATACCTGAATACCTCAAGAGGTGTTCTTGACTCACAAATGTACTGGGAGTTATATACTACACAATGCTACGCAGATATAGCTGATAAATAGTACAACAGGCAACTGCTTCATAAAGACGTCAGTGCTTGCAGACAGGTAACACCAGTAGCATTCCTCAGAATTGAAACACATATACCAAGTCTCACTCTTTCTTTTCACCAACGTGGCTTTGGTGCCAGACCACACTTGTACACAAGAGCTCCAATCTACCAGAACAGAGGCTGAAACACCAGGCATATTATGAAACTGTCAGTAAACTTCTCCAGACTCTGTTCAACAGCACCTTCGCTGTAAGTTACAGCTACACAGCTTAAAACCTTACTAGCCTTTGGCCATCTTCCCCCAGAAGCCTCCAGCTGGACTATGGTGGCCCTGACACCGTGGTCTGATGGTCAGTTTGTTCAGCTGTTAACGCTCTGTATGACACCCGTCTGTACACAGGAAGGCAGTATGCATGTGCTTTGCAGGGACAGTTACTGTCGGTCAATTTTCATTTTCCTGCCTTCCCTGGCACCCAGAGTAGGAACGTACCTCCCAAGTCTAGCCTCCTGCTCACCTGTTTGGCAAGGATCCTCGCCGTCAGCCTCACGGTCTCCGAGGGATTCCAGTTCTGCCCAAAAGCACACATGGCAGAACACTCTAGTTTGTGCATTGGCCAGTCTTCCTTCTGAAAATGTAGAAAAATATTTTTAAAAAAATAAGCCATGATAAAGTGATGAAAAAGAGGATGCAGCAAGTCCTGCCAGATCCTAGAGGTCAAGTGAAATGTGTTTCCTTTAAAAAAATAAGATGACGCTCACTAAATCTGAACAAAAGCTTGAGTCACATTTAAGGGGTACAGCTATCCTGCTTTTTTCAAGCAAATTCACAAGGGATGAGTTAAGGTCAGAACATCTTCATTTATTCAACGGAAAAAGAGAATTAAATGACAAAGAAGCAAACAGACAACATGATTTATAAATCACCAGTTCTTATTGTTCAGATCAAGCACGTGAGGACAGAGTAGGTCTAAGCTTGATGGCTTTATTGGCTTCATTTCCATTTAATACCTTGGCCCCTCGTTACGAGTCGACCCTGGTGTAATCAGGAGTAATGCGTCTGAAGTCAATGGATTCAAAAATCACTGTAAGAATCGGTATATGTAGGGTCAAAACCAGACCTAGTGGATAGAATTATCAGATTTTTTCCTCTAATATTGTAGAATAAGGGTACAGCTAGGCAATAAAAACACACTAATAAAGACAAACGTGTTTTAGTTAAGAACGCGTGTTCCTAGCTCAACATACAACAACACTTGCAGAGTGACGGCACAAGCCACTGGCTTTTGGCACTCTATAGATTTCCTCCAAAGGAACAAAATATTTCAAAGATGAGCACAGAATCACAGATAAACACTTTGCATTGGCACATAGAGCCTGGCATGGGCTGTACTCAGACTGCATCAAATTTCATTTTATTTAATCAAACATGGAGATATTCTTATTTCTATATTTGAGCAATGCACAGATAATTATTTCTATATCTCATCCCAGACACATTTATAGCATTGCGTTAGAACAGACATATAGTGTTCTGCATCAAGTTTTGTTTTCAGACCAGATTTACACTGGTAGAAAATGGTAGCAGAGGAAAGAAGTCACAACAAATCCCACAAATTTATAATTAATTGAAAGTGAAAACTTAAAAAAACTTTTTGCAGCCTCCAGAAAGTTCTTCATTCCCCTTACTGTGATTCACCCAGTATCACAGACCCTGAGTTATCCCCCCCTCGAAGAAAAAGTTAAAAATAATAAAAAAAAAATAAAAATCAATGTAACCCATAAGAGTGACTGAGTGGCAGGAACAGAAGAAACCTGGAGTTTCCCCCAGTTGGCAAGAGCCATTTGAGAAACCCTAGGCTATCTAAAACATCTTAGAACCAGTTGATATGACACAGGTCTACTGGGAGATGCATTCCTTGTGGGAGCTACAGCTGGAGGCCACATAGGACAACCCAAGGCACCTCAAACAGCCCGATGAATCAGGATTCCCCAGTGTCTCCTGCCTTGGCTGGTCCACTTATTTATAGGTTTTGCTGATCAAAACAAAAGCTGAGATCACTAATTTCAGAGTTAGTACACCAAAATTCTTCCACCGAAAATGGCCATTTTAATTGCCCTGGTTTAGGAGTTTATTTTATTAGGAAAAGGAAGATGAACACCTGCCCCAGCCTCATGTAGGATTTGAAGCAGTGCAACACTGCAAGGGTATTCAACCCCTCACAATGTCAACTTCATTGTCCTTGATATCTCAGTACAGTACTTCCAAAAAGATCTAAGTACAGGCTGCTTGAAATACACTCCAGTGTAAGCATTCTAAGAGGATGCGTCAATACAGACCAGGATAACCAAAATAGTACATTACACTGTAACCGTGTCATGTGCAATTACACTCCCAACTCTCCTACAGCTGTCACGCTACAAAACGCATCCCCCGAGGGGCCTGTTTCCTATGTATGCACAAGACCTTTTTCTGGAAAATTCCCAATAGCCTTTGTTTAGGGGTTCCACAGGCTAAAGGCTAAGAAGACAGACAGAGCGGGACCTCATCTCTCACCCCTTCTTACACACCCACGACGCCCATCAACTTTAGCACTATTGCGGGGTGTGCAAGCAGCAAAGGCACAGAACCTCGAGTTCTGTAGGACAAGCATTCTTACACAATGGTTAAATAAACAGGAGAGATTACCTGATAAAACAAAAAAATCAAAATGCAAAATCACGTGCCTGTCTCAAAGCCGTGTTTTTAAAAATCCATTTGTTACCTTCATTCTTTACCCATTGTTAATTAAAATCTTTCCCCAGGCAGAATCACACTGAGTTATATGAACTAGTAGGGAGGTTAAAGGGACAAGATACGGCTGAATTGTGTGAAACGAGATAAAAGCCTGAAACACCACAAGAAAAGAGAGTACTGATGACTGAGTAATACCTGGGATGGAAACACTGTGACAGCAGCTTTCCCTGAGATCACAGCAGGACTGCACTTTGCATTCTTTTCCACGTTTTTCTCTAAGTAGTTTGAATTATAACAGGTAGCATTGTTCTAGTTGAATCCCTAATGCTACATTTATGTTATTTTCTTCCTATTTTCATTACATCCGCAGTATTTTTCCCTTCATTTAGGACTGAATGACAACACTTTTGGAAGGGAAGTTCTTTAAAGCTTAAGCTTTTCACATCAAAGCATGGAAACAATCGTCTCCACAAAGTTCTTCAAAACGATTCCACCATCCAGGACTAATGGATTAATTCCCAGAACACTGTCATATAGCTCAGCATAAAAAAACCCCAACAAGTAACAAAATGTAATACTCAAAAAAATAAGACTCAAGTCCAAACAAATGTCCTTGCACCTCCTTCCTCACATGGACTTTTTCAATAGGATGTAAAATTTCTGTTGTGTTTCACATAATCGAAAAGACACACACACAAATACCAGGCAGAAATGCTGGGCAAGCCAGTGTAGGGGTTAAGCGCACTTCTTCAAATGCTTAAGGCTCAATTATGGTCAAATGGCATCCAACCCTTTAACCGAATTTCAGTGAGGCAACTTCTGACATCTGATATTATCCGGTAAAGTTCTACAATACCTTCACTGCTTGGTGAAGGACTGTAAGAGTTTCACAACCACCTTCACAGTCACCCTTCCCTCCCATCATTTACCAAATGCTGGGCCATAGCGGGTATTTGACTTCCATGGGTTAATGTTCAAAAGGTTCACAGGACACATTTATCAAGGAAAATTACATGGAGAAGTTTTTGAACAGGGGGACAGACATGTCCCCAAGGCAATCTTAAGCAGGGTCTTGCAGTGTCAGATTCCTCTTATGCAGAATCATTACAGCAAGATTTTAATAGTTTTTCTACAGCTCAGCAAAGAGGAGTAGGCAATTTCTACAAGGTCCTATTTAAAACACATCTGCTTGATGCTAATTCCAGGTCTATAAATACATTTTGAGGCTTACTAGATGGTTAAAAATACATGCTTCCCTTACTCCAGAAATATTAAATAGAGCACTCTTTAACATCACGTGTTAAGAAAAACCCGTAAATATTTTGTTTGAAATATATTTCAAATACAGAAAGTCATGACAAAAACATCTCTTTCTGCACTTTGGCTAGCTGATCTCCACTCTGTCTGGGATAAATAATAGCTATGTGTAATAACAGAAAGAGGAGCTCCAGTAGCTGGTTCAAGTTCACCAGTTCCACAATTGGAACCGCGTAACCCTCTTAAAACATTTCTCTTCAGAGTGTTTCAGCAGCTAATTTCTGAGGAGAAAAAAAATGAGCACAGGTCTCCTGCTGTTTGACTAAAATTATTATAATTTAAGAAGTCAAGACCCGAACAGCTGCAGATGGGGTCTGAAAGCCACCACTATAATAACAGGCCTGTGCTTCCAGGAGGCCATAGTGGAGAGGAGAACGGTACGCATCAGCTGGAAAGCACAAACCCTTTTAAAAGGGGAACTGGATTAGGGGCTGAGAAAAGAAAGACAGAGCAACGCAGGCTAGATCCTACCCACCTACAAAACATTCAAGGCAGCAAGGACAGGCGGCGAAGACAACTTCCACTCTCGCATGTCCCGCATCTGAGACCAAGTCTATGCTTATGCAAACATCCAGCTTAATCTAGGTCAAACTTAAGTTTACCTAGTTTGAAGGCAAAATAATAGACCGAGACAGGCAAAAGACACATGTTAGCACTAAGGGAACTGCGCCAGGGCTAGCGTGCATGCATATGTCTGCATATAGAGAGAGCCCTAAACAAATCAGCCACTAAATCACTGCCAGACTTTGCCTTCCCCTGGGCTCAGTTCCTCATGCTACGGTGTGACACCACCTCTCCCAGTGACCAGTGCAAAGGAATTATATTGCAAAGCAGGCCTTGGTCAATGCACCAAACACCTGGCCGTATGGCAGGAGATGTGCTCTTTTACCACTTGGGGGATCTGCAGCAAGCCAACATATCTGGGTGTACCTCTACCCCATGCTACAAAGGCTGCTATGAAGCTTCATTCATTAAGTGCCTGGAAAGTATTTTAAGAACCTCAAAAAAAGGATACTATATGGCTCAACAGAGTGGGAAATACATGCAGTGTCACTAACCTTATTTTCAATAACCACATTGTTCTGAAAGAAAAAAAAAATCTCATACAACAGAAACGCACTATAGAGAGGAAGATGTCCGCACTTATAAAATCCGTAATTCTGAAAGACATCCGAAAAATTTGTTTCCTGCTGCACACTTTGGCACCTTTCTCTTGTCTCCTTCTGATCCATTTCTCCCCACCACTAGAAAGAATTCCTATGAACTGTGGTATAGCAGGTCTTTAGTAAGGAAAGAGTAAGCACAAAAAATTTGGTTTTCAATCCCATACAGTATACTTCATGGGATATACTTCAGTTGTCAAACTGAATTATATTGAGTAACAACGTATCAGCCAACATACAAAATCATACCATGTCCTTGCTGAGTACATGTAATTTTTAGCTGAACTGAGCGAAGAAAACATGGATTTACAGAGAAAATCAACTTAAAATAAAAATAAAATGAACAATGCCATCAGAATCCTCAAGTACAGCCCTGCCCTTTTCTCAGTGTTGCATGAAGAAATCCCACATCCATGGAGGCAAAAGGGACACATTTACTACACATCCCAGTGTTACAAGCTCAGTATCAAGGCACAGATGTCCTTTTTGGCTTTGACAAAGAATTGCTGAACTGCTGAAAAGTGCCTTTGAACAAGACAGGGATGAAGATGCAGTGCAGATTGTCTGTGCAGCACGTACAGTCAGTGGAGACTGGTTTCTAGAGAATATTACACTTGAAGGTAACTTTGAAAGAATGTCAAAGAATTCAATCTCAGCAACATTCATAAATTTCATCAGACTAACTCAGAAGGGCCCAAAACATGGAAGGTAACGTTATACCAAGCAGGGAGTCAAAAGCCATATGCATATCACCAGGAAGAGTGAAGTACTAGTACCTATGCTTGTCACACTATTGTCTAGACATCACAACGTCTAAAAAACGCCTTTATATCTAAAGCATCATACTACACACCAACATGCAGAAAAGATTTTAATTCATTAACTTATCAGACAGACAGGCTTCTGCTGAGCATTGTCTCCTGCAGTCTTAAGGACACTTGGTCTGAGCAGCCCACTTTTTATTTTTGGAATATGCCCCACTAGAGAAAGAGTATTCTGACCACCCAAAAAAAACACAAAACAAAACCAAACCCAAATTAAGAAAGTAATACATGTACAAGATGTTACCCAGGGGAAAGAGAGAAAAAAAAAAATCCTTGTATTTAAATATAAAAGTATAAACTTTGTCAAGGCTAGAAGTCAGGACACTGAGGGAGGGACTGAAGAAGGGAATTGGAGGTAAAAGCAAAGGACCATGGATCAGCAGAACTAAGTTCTGCTACTTCCATCGTGATTGCTATTTTTCCTGGCACAAATCACTAAGATATACTACTTCAATAAATCTCGCTTACCTGCTTCATAAACCATTGTGAATTTTATATGCTAAGAGAAGAAACTCACAATCTCAGATAAAAAGCACTATTTGTTCAAGTATTTCCTTCCCTTATCTAGTTAAAAGCTTCCTAAGAAATAACGTCATAAGGAAACACTTCTTACAAATAAGTATTTCTCATGAACGAATCATGGGTCTCCTCTCCACTGCCTGTAAAACTCAACCAGATTTCTCTTAAGAGCCTTAAAGATGCTCATGTAGTAAGCATTCTCTTTCTTCCCAGCAACTGCTGGCTGTCAGTCTTTCGATATTCTGTGAACAAATTTGCAAATTTTGTAAAAAACTTATTTCTTTTAAGCATTTTGAGTCCTCCTGGTGCTTCAAAACCAAAAGGCCATTTCATTCATCCACAATTCACTAGGACACTGTGGGAAAGCAGGAATCTGGGGAGGCAACAGAAGGAAAACTAAGGGGAGGCCAGGTTCGCTTTGCAAATTGCACAACAGGAGAGTAAGATACAACTTTGAAATAAAAGCAGTAGCCATCTCCAAAGCGCTTGGGAACTCAACACCACAAACCGCAACATCTCTGTTAATGATATGGAGATGATAATGGAGAATACTTTGCATGCAACCCACGTCTTCAACAGCACGCTACCATGTAGGAGAAAGTTTGGATTATTTATAGCTAACACATAGTTGCATGACAGACCTTTGGTGACTCAAATCCTTCACGAGCACTGTTCCATACTCTGTGCCCAGCACCACAGATCTTATATAGCTTACATTATTTAGCTAGCAATCCAGTTGAGTTTTTTCACACGTAAACGCGATAATTCTTCCACACCAAGCTGGCAGCCCACAGAGGCTAGATACTAGTTCTGGCAAAAATTATTTTTTGAAAGGTGTTTATTCTAGTTTAAAGTAAAAATGGAATTAAAACTGCAGGCAATGTGTTTCATATTGCTCTACTTTAGTGTATGCCTCTATTCTATTTTCAGGGCTTTTAAGAAACAAAGGATACAAAAAGAATAAAAGTTGCCAGAATGAGTGAGTTAGGCAGAAAGCATGGTAGGTTTCAAATAGTTATCGCTACTGTCAGCTGTGGCCACCCAAAACGTTTGCAAAGATTCTAAAAAAAAAAAAAAAAAAACAACACAAAAAAACAAACAACAAACCAAAACCCCAATAAAATCCCCTTAAGATAGCTATTTAGTGATTTGATTTTTCCATTAGACACAGACCCTCTTACCAGTTTAGCAAGCTAATGTTAAATTATCTGGTTTGTGCTTAAAGAATGAAGTAATATAGATATAATTAGTGGGCTGACAGGCAGCTCTAATCAAAGTCTCAGTGGTACCAAGCCCTGGAGCTACTGATCTTGAAAGACTCATGCGGACCATGTCCAAATCCTGTAATTGTTCAACGCACAACTCCATGGTCAGCATCTGCGGGATGCTGAAACTGACTGGACTGCTATTAACCACAGCTACAATTAGAGACCATCAATGCCACACAAACAAAAAAAGGAGTTCAGCAACGCCCGCCCTCCTTCCCCCTGCATCCTCACAAATTGCATTACCATACCTGACATTCCACATTGCAGTAAAAGGCCTGTTTACATCTTCCACACTTGGACAATCCTTCTTTCCTTAAAAACAAAACAGAAGTTATTCTATTATACAAGTCTGAACGAAATACGAATGTATCCTGTATCACTTTTTGTACAATATTTTGCATTTCACAATGAAAACTGTATTTTCTTCAGAACACTACAACTACAGCTTGAACCCAATCTTCCGATAGCAGACACTATTTTTATTTGTTTAGAGTTTCAAAAGCAAGTTTTTTCTAACAGCTGTTATTATGCAAAAGCACTCTGCGGTCCTGATAAATTGCTGGGTTTAGAAACATGTTATTCTATGCCGTTTGACAGACAGCATCATTTTTTGCCACTATGCGATGCATACTGACAGCAACTTTTCCTTGTTTTCAAACTTCGCAATTGCTCTCTATACTTGCTCACCAGTATTAGTCCTTTGCTTCTGCTCTGACAGTTCCATTCCTTCTCTGTCTGATTACAGAAAGCATGATCACTGTTTCTTGAGTAACTGGTCCTAGAAACTATTAAATATACTGTTTGATCTCCTGTCACCACATAGCCTCTTACTGTCCCACTAACATCTGCTCCAATATCTGTGTATTCTAAGGTGACCTAAGGCTTGCACTATCCTCTTTTTACATTTGTATATATCCCAAAACAGGGAACTGCCAAAAGGAAGGTCCTTTTCTGCTTCAAGCTGCATGTGTTGTAGCGGATCCCATCAAAAATAGAGCATGTGTTACCCAACGCATGAAATTTTGGTGTGACAGCAATAGGGATCTCTCAGCAGTACTGAATACTTTAAAATGTCTACACACCCTCCCCAGTATAACTGGCAAAAAAGTTGTCTTAAACTGAGGTCAGTACATTGGAGTAAAACAAGGGTGAGCATCCTCATACAATATGATAGTGTACACCACTTCAGAGGTCACTGGCATTCAGAGTCCATAAAGCGTGGCAAGTCTCGATATCCTCTGATTGTTCTTGCAAAGTAGAAGGTTCAATGCAAGCGAGTCAGGCTAACATCACAACTCTGCTTGCTGACAGCATGTACCTCAAGCACAGCTGCGTATTTAAAGTAATAAGTACCATCAGATGCAACTACAACATTCTAGTCTCGTTCTGACCATTTTCCTACAACAATTTTAGGACCACTTAGCAAAGCTTCTCTTCCCAAGACTAGTGCTGAGCCCACAACCTTCCTCCTAAAACTCTTTGCAAGTTCAACAAGCACAGTTCAGAACCTAGGACATGCTAGTTCAGCCCTAATGCAATGGTGCACAGACACAAAAACACATTTCTGAGCACTGGCAGATCAAGTTTCATCACTGAGATTTCATCCTTTTAGCAGAACATCATCACCCTGGTATGAAATAGGTTTCAGACCACCCCACTGTAACTGCTATGGTACTGCATTCAATATATTCCATGATCACTGTGCTCCTCCAGTATTCCACGGAAGAGGCCTGCGTGGAGAACAAGCAGCATTTAAATAGGCTGCTCCTGGAGATGATCTTTAAAAGCTATTCCATGACATCACTATTATCTCTACAATATTACTTCATATCAATGGAGCATGAAAAATATTCCTTGGTCCTTTTACAGAGAGAAATCTACTGGATGTGATAAAAAAAAACCCAACAGCCAGTTTCTTTGGTACAAGGGCATTTGCAGTTAGTTACAAGAGAAAAAAAAAGAAAACTTAAGGCTTAGAAAAGCCACAGGTGTGAAGAAGGAGAGTAAAATCATATTAAGTTCTACAGTTCTTCAAATTAATGGGACTCGCTTCACTGACTTCGCTAGGAACCATATTAAGTGCTCATATGCAAAGAGAGGGGTGAATAAAAGTGAATAAGTCATATAAGTAGGTAATATAATGAGGAAAGAAAAAGGACAAGGTCAAGAGAAAAGAGAAGAAAATGAAAAGCATGAGTTAAGATGACAGGACAAGAAATGAAAAGAGCTGCAAGAGTGTAATAATTATATTCTTCAGCCTGCCTCCCAGTCTACATATGCAAGCAATATTTACATACTGATAAAAATAGCAAAAATACAACAGTTGCTTTCCTTCACTGAGGAAAACACTAACATTTGCTCTGAGTTATAACCAGGTAAGCACTGCGATTCTTTGGTAAGCTGTCAGAAGTCAGGAAAGTACTATACCTTTTAAAAACATGGTGTGGTGCAACATGCATGTCACAGTGTCACGTCCATGCCTAATTTTCAAACAATAACCCTAAACTGCCTCTTTCTTTTTTTCTTTTTTTTTTTTTCCTGCAGCAGTTGACATGGGTAAGTTTACAGCAAAAACTGAAATACCCGCAGCAGGTCAAACCGCCTCTCCATACAGGGGGGAGGAGGCCAGAGCTGGAGGCCACAGAACACACCGTGCTCCTGTTTAAACGCTCACAGCCACACCATAACCAGCCTCTCACGCTGCCTGTGCTTTGCCCTTGTTAAGTAATTTGCCAAAAGACCAAGGTTTCGGACAGAGAAGCAGAAATATACAGAAATTTCTGTATCATAGAATGGTTCGGGTTGGAAGGGACCTTAAAGATCATCTCGTTCCAACCCCCCTGCCCTGGGCAGGGACACCTCCCACTAGACCAGGCTGCTCAAAGCCCCATCCAGCCTGGCCTTGAACACTTCCAGGGATGGGGCTTTGACAGATTCTCTGGGCAACCTGTTCCAGTGTCTCTCCACCCAAATTTCCTCCTGAAGTGTTTCATTACACATATATATACCATTCATATATATACCATTTACACCACAGAAGTGCAAAATGTGAATCTGGTAATTGCAGTCCCTTTCTCTCTGGTCAAAACCCCATTAAAATCAGTGAATATTACGTTACTACAAAGCTAGATGAATAGATGAAACCGCCCGTGACAGCACGGTTACACACGTGTCTACGGAACCCCAAGAGCATGTGAAGAGCAGAACTTTTTTGCCTTTCTCTCTTTTTCCTGAACTGTTAAGCAAGGGGAACCGGTTCTGAGCTAGAACTGGCTGCCGCCAGAGAACCACGAGCCTCGGAGGAGGGAAGTTTTCCAGGGAAAGGGTCCCCGAAGGCCTCCGCGGGGCACCGCTGCCACGGCCGGCATCGGCGGGCCGAGAAGCGGGGCCAGCCCGCTGGTGGAGCAGCGGCCTTCACGCCGCTGACCGACACGGCCACGGCCGGGGGACGCGGGGCGTGGGCCGACCCGCCGCTGGCTTGGGGCGGGCCGCCGCCGGCCGAACTGCAAGAAGCCGCCCCGGGGCCAGCCCCGCCGAGCCGCCGCCGCCCCCCCCCTCCACCCCGGGCCTCCCCCGGCCGGCCCTACCTGGCAAAGCAGCCGTCGCAGTGGCTGCCGCGCTCGCTGACGGTCAGCACGGCCGTGTAGGCCGGGCAGCTGAAGAGCAGCTCCCCCACGGCGTAGCGCCGCCGCGCCCGCAGCCCCCGGCCCTTGCCGGCGCTGGCGAACCTCTCCAGGCCGCTCGGCTGCGGCGCCGCCTCCGAGCGCATCCCGCCGCGGGGAAGGAAAGGGGCGCCGGGGTAGGCCTCCGCCGGGCTCCCCTCCTGGCCCGCGTACACCGGCAGCGGGAGGCCGCAGCCCGCCGGGTCCTAGCGCGCTGCGGGGCGCTGGAGGGGCCGCTGTCGCCTGCCCCTGTCCGCCGAGCGGCGCGGGGAGCGCCTCCACCGGGCGGCAGGGGATTAGCCAGCGGTGACTGGGGAGGGCGGCCGGCGGCTGCGCACCCGGGAAGTGGGCCCCGGCGGGCCTGGCTGGAAGGAGCTGGGGCAGCTTCGTCCCGCCGGGCCGCCAAACGCTGCCCGGCGGGCCTGCTGGGGGAGCCGCCCGGCCCGCGGCCCCTTCAGCCCGCGCGCCGTAGGCTGGCATCGTGAGGGGGGCTGCCCACGCGTACCTCGACTCCCAGCCGCGGTGGGAGCCTCCCCGAGACCCGGCCTCGAGCAGCGAGCGCCCCCGGGAAGGGGCTCGCCCCACCGACCTCACAGCCCCTGTCTCAGCAAGGCCTCCCCATGAGGAGGCGCTTCTGCCATGAGCAGTTTTGCTGTTCAGGTCACGGGGGGCTTCAGGTGTTATGGCCTGCTTGATGACCAGGGCAGGACTTGGCTCATGCAAATCTGGTGGCATTCTGGTTCCCCAACCACCTGCCATAGGGCTGTGACAGCAGAGGGACACCTGCGCGACCGGTTTGGACAGTGGTGCAAGGAAGCAAGGCCACTGAAGACAGAGGGGTGGGCAGGAGATAACAAAACGTGAGGGGAAGGGGCTTCTGGAGGTGGCCAACCCACCCCTGCGGCAGCTGGGCCAGCTTGAGAGTCAGGCCAGGGCCTCAGCCAGCCAAGCACTGCCATGCATGGCTTGTGGATGCCAGATCTGGTGACAGCTCAGAGGCTGGAAAGCTGACCATCCTCTCCTAGCATTTTAGGATAATATCCTGTAGTCTGAGATAAAAAAATCCCATGGAAATAATGAAAAATTGTGAGGGAGGGGCTTCTCTTTATAATAAATCACTCAATCATCAAAGAAACAAACATGAAGCCTCAATATGACAGCAACAGCCACGTTGTGAATACAAAACCTCCAACAGCAAGAAAATACTGAATTTATGCAAAGTAAGAATTCCTATCTTAGAATTATTAAGAATAAATCTATTACTGCAATCTAAATGCAACACAAGGGAAACCAATAAAGCTGTCTAAACTAAGAAAAGTGCTACAGCTTTGTGCCCAAGTATTTTGCATATAATTATTGGTTGTACAACACCCTGATACAGCACTAAGAGAATATTCCTTTCAGAAATACAAGTAAAGCATTTAAGTGAATGAAAATATTTTTGGTGCCACTTGTAGTTCACAAGCAGTCTAGATTGATGTAAGCATCCAAATGTTGTAATCTCTGCTATTAGTATCTGTGTATTTAGTTTTGTGTTAAATTATTTGTACAGTAAATCATTGGTAAGCTCCTTCTTGACTAAATGCACCAGTTGAAACTTGAAGCTCAAAATTTCCACAAGGAAATAAATCAGGAAAGTGGAAAGAAAAGACATACATTGAAGAAGCAAATTTGAAACAATTAGCTTGCAGAAGTGCTTTGAGAATGTCACTAAATAAAAATTGATCCAGTAGGATCGAGATGAAAGGATTAAATTTTAATCTTAGCGCAGTATGTGACAGAACTATTCATTTTGCTAAAGCTACTCTTGTGTTGCTGAGCTGAGAATCTAGTCCTAAATTAAAACAGCAGCAGTATTCTGTAGCTATTCAATATTCATATTCCAACCCAGTCTGTTTCTCTGGATAATTTCAACTAAGAAGTAGAAGCATTAAAATAACAGTAGAGAAAATAACCATGCAAAATTCAATTTGCCAAAAATGTAATGCATCCCATATTGCCTCATTGCAGACACGGGGTGACAGCCACAATGGGAGTGAAGAGCAAGACTGAGGTGCAAGGCACTTTCCCCAACGTCACCGACATCCATCAAGCTGGGTGCTGCTGGTTGGCACCCAAAGGAGCCATGTCAGAGCTGACTCAGTACACCACCTGAGCTGCAGCATAGGTATGTCTGCACCTGCCCCAACCCCATCACATTTGCAGCTGTGAAACACCTCCCCAGCTGCGTAAGTTCAACTATTGGTGAGGCCACCCTGAGAAACAGAATTTAGAAGTACTCTAGTGTACAACCCCCCAAACGCCAACCTCCCACAATGGTCCCGCAGGGGCTGAGCTGGACAAACAAAGCCATGTGTTGGAAACATGTCCGTCGACAGCCCCATGCACGGCTGGGCAATGAACCAGCTCCAGGGGCCACCCTGGAGCAGCAGGGTGTCTGGGGCAGCAGGAGGCAAGGTGCAGGGGTTGTGGGTGAGGGTACCCAGGGAGGCTGGCCAGGCAAATAAAGGCTTATTTGTGCCCTCAGGGCCCTGACAATAAACTGCTCCATTCAAGTAATGTATTTCATATCCAGTTGCATATCTTTAACATCTTTGAAATTCTCATCCGTTGTAATGTGATGAAACTAATGGTGCCACTGCAAAAATAATGTATCTTTCTGGACCAGCATTATTTGAATTAGTTAAAACATCACCTTTTTACAAAGGGAAAGTGAGCAATGAAAATAAGTTCAGTCATTGAAAAATATGCTATCACACTCTACCACTGAGCTAAATGTTAATTGTGACCCACTGCAGATCTACGGACAGCAGGGATGGAATTAGTGTATCCAGTTAGAATAATAAAAGCAGTATCTAATTGACTAACCAAGTACCACATCTTGCACACGAGGACTGCCATTTACTCTGTATCCCAGATCAGTGTGGATCGTGGATGTCTAGCTCAAAGGTCTGGACTCTTAATTATAGGCATTTCTACAAGTAAGTATATTTAAAAATAGTAATCGATAATGTATTCACTTTATGAATGATTTAGCATTAACTGGGAAACTGCCCTTACATTTAATCCAGTTTGATTAATTGATGGGTCAATTATAGATAGACAAATAGAGTCACAGCTCCTAAAACCATCTACTCTGACTTCTTATACTGCACAAGCTATTGAATTCCTTGAACTAATTCATGCTCAAAGAAGAGCAAAACTTTTAGGAAACAGCTCGTCTTTACCAGTCTTTACTTTAAAATGTCCTTAATAAGGACAAAAACTACTAAATACATATGCTTTATTTCTACTCTTATTATGCCCAGTTGTCTTTTCAGTTACTGGATCTTGTTATATTATAATAAACTATTTTGAAAAGTTCTCAGCTTCTTTCTGTCTACGTTAGTACTTGTAGACATTGGTAAAATGAAATGATTCAGCATTTGCTTCTTAAATCTGAAAGCATAGCATTATATACTCCAGTAGTGAGATCCTAATCACACTGAAGTCAAATTCCTCCATTCTTTAATGAAATCAGGATTTAATTTTTGTTTCAAATAACGCTGTGTCCAAACAAAAGAGGTCTAACAACTCATACACATTATCAGATCACTTCTAAATGATACCTTGTGCCAGGTCAAGAGGCTTCTGTAAGATCGTGTAGGTTCACTGACGAGAAGCTTGTAAGGACGTTTCTGTTTTGAGGAACCAGCTGGGATGACGGCAAACATTATCACACTCCTGTTCCACATTATCACCCTTGTTGAACAGCTGACAATTTGATTATGCCTCAGGTAATGAGGAAAAATTTGAATTTCAGTAGCTCTCTTTTTTAATAAACAGTCATTTGGTTTTAAAAACAAAAATAATAATTTCCTAAATAGGCTTTATTCCACCCTGAAAAATGTAGCTTTCCAAGAGATAATGCGTGAATATATTCACAAGAGTGAAATTCAGCACCGGCCTGCAGCCCCATTCAAACCCTCCAGGAGAAATTCAACCAGCTGCCTGCATAACTTTTAGCTTACTTTGGATGTTTTCAAGAAATAAAACTGGCTTGATAACTTATTAATGAAATCTGTTTTGTAACTGCTTTGTTAGTATATTTATCTTGTCCCCCTTTTTCTATATTTATACAAAACCTGTAAACATACTCTTTTGGAGCTCCTCATTTTATCTGTGTTTTCATACCATGTTCATCAGATAATCTGAACATGTGTTTTTATGAATTGGTTTGAATGCCTAAATAAGTATTTTTTATTGCAAAACACAGACTTAATCAATTTATGAAGATTCTCAAGGCTTTAGCTGTATAAATAGGCATGCAACTGCTGAATAAATAGCCAACACCAGGGAGTTTCAAGCAACCAGAAAAAGAGCGGAGTGCTCTCACTCGCCACTGCTCACGAGATGAGTGGAGGAGTCTGTACCTCACAGGATGTGTTGAGGACCTGGCAGGATTGGGTGATAAAATGATACTTTGCTAAATTATACCTTACATCTGCAGAGACTTGTACTTCTCATCTCCTCTGTCTTTTTTTAACTTCCGTTAGGTCTGTTTTAAATATGAAAGATGATGGCTCATGAAAGGATGTGAAGTAGGGTATAGGTTTAAGAAAGTCACAGAACAAAGTGTCGTGCCTGCTCTTTGAATTTCTTAAAATTAAGGAGGCTTTAGAAGCAGAGCTATTCACCTTCACTCACAACCTTGGAGCCGCTCTATGGAAAACTGTGCGCATTTGACAGGAAAAGATCCATCCCTGTTAGTCACTTTTAGTTAGACTTAATCACTTAATCTTCCTGAAACGGCACCGCCAAACAGCAGACTGTATTCTCCAGGAACGGCTGCACGCCCTGTGCCCAAAGCTGTCTTTTTGTGTACGTGTCAGCGCAGACTTTAGCCAGAAAGGTTCTGAACTTGGAAAGGGAGCAGGGAGTCGCTTGCTAAGACACAGGGCCCCGAGCAAACCGGAGAGTGAGCTAGGAATAAACAATAAAATCAGCTACAGGGTAGCTACAAGGAATGATCATAGGCCAGCAGCCTATGGGGAGAGAAAGGACAAAGGAAACCGTATATAACCTTTTCTATATTTAATGCAATTATTTCCAGAGAGATCTGGTTTACTAACCTTGTCTTTTTTTTCCTTTTTTTTTTTTTCTTCCCAAAACTATTGCTACCATCAGCTGCTTTCAGCTGGCCAGTGCAGGTACTGACTATAGGATAGCTGGGGCAGATGGAAGCACGTCCCGCACTGCAGTCCAAGTAACAAAAAACTCAGCGTAAGCTGGTTTAATAGGCTTTGTGGGCAGATTTCACAGCTCACCCTAAACCCTGTCCTGCTGTAGCTTCTGGTGTTTTGGCAATTTATGGGTAGTTTGGGTTCAGAGATTTGCACCTTTTCAGCAGGTGAGTGCAAGCCTGTATTATTCTTTGTGAACCAGAGATTAAGTGTGAAGGTAAAAACTCAGCAGGAGCTGGGAAATGCTGCCTTTCAAAGAGGAAAAGTGCAGTTAATCACTTTTAGGAAATAAGCTGTGAGGTGGGAGTTCAGGGATGACAATGAGTTCAGAATTCAGAAGGGGCTGCAAACGCAGTGTGTCACTGGCTCCCAGCCCTGGAGGGGCCTGGGCTTGACATTCAAAATCTGTCCTGGTGTTATCTTCCGCATCTATGCCACAAATTGTTGACATGTTGACAGTATTGACATTGCCCAGTACAGATACACAGACAAAAATGCTCTAGAGACGCCCTGGCTCTGTTGATAGGCTGTTCCCAAGCAAAGAGGACTAGTGGAAACAGAGAGGCCGGGCAACCCCATAGAGATGTCTGTCTCTTCTCTTTAGAGACATTTGTGATAGTGAAAGACCCAGAGATCTAGAAAGAGGTTCCTCATTTTTTTATGAAAGGATGGAACTCTTCACCACCCTCACCCATCAGATACCTCCTACAACTTTATAAATACTAACATCCCTACTGCAAGTCTTTACAGGGGAGAGTGCAGACCTAGAAGTAAAGACTTAAGATTCTGCTTAATATATGAAAGTGAGTTGCTTGGGTTAAATATATTTTAATCCTCTCATTTGAAGTTTACAAGCATTTTTAGTATGTCATTACAGAAAGCCTGTACACAAATTTCCAAAGACAAAAAGTGACAGCAGCACAAATGTAATTTCAGGAACATATCATGATGACAGAACTGGATGACTGTGGGGAACAGGCAAGGGCAGCTGTTAGGTGTGAATGTGACACTCAACACTCAGATGCTTGCAGTTCACAATTTGCTTTTATCAGAATCAGCAACCTCATAACTGCCATTCTGTGTTAACTCCAGCCTGCCCCTGGCAGACCTGCATTAACCTTTGCTTATGGAGCCACGGCAGGACTCAAGCAAATAAAAAAATATAACATGTCAGATTCTCCACTGGTGTAAATCAGCATTTCTCCACTGACTTTGAAGGAACAGCATCTGCTCGCGCAAGCTGAGGATCTTACTCGGTGCTACTATAGCATCATTTCTGTGTTGAAGACTAGAGAAGGGTCTTTGATCCTCTGATAACTCCTTGAGGCTCCCTAAGATAATTGGCCAGGACATTTCCTGAGTTATCCAGGGTCATTTTATCTGCCCTTTTACTTGGAGAGGGATTACAGGCAAGAGAAAAGTCTTGGAGCCTTCACAGATGCAGACGACCTACACGAGTTCTGCTGTGTGCAGTAGGTCAGGCACCCCTCCCGACATGAGGGACACCCCGTTGCCACCAGGCCGTGCTTAACTTATCCTGCTACTGTTGTGGAAACAGAAACCCTTCAGGGTGACCTCAGCTCTAAGACTCCGTACCTCTTTTGTCCCAGCTCAGTGGGGGTGCAGGAAAAGGAAAGCAGGTGAGCTGCATTTCTGCTGATGGCATTTCTGCTGTGAGATGCATTTCTGCTGCATTGTAATCAAGCAATCTCTTCATATTCTCTAAAGTTCTCACAGTAAGGTGTTTTCTTCAGTTCTAACAACGAGTTTTTGCAGCTATTTTCCAAACCTCTGATTTTTTTCAGCTTCACTAAACATACGATCACTGAAACTGTGTGGCATTTCAGTAGCCACACCAATGCTGTATAAAGACGTAACATCACACCTATATACATACTGGTTGCTTTTCTGTTTATATGTGCAAAGATTGCATTAACAGTACAATCAGCAGTAATTTATATTTAACTCATCAGCAAAAATGCTCAAGTGCCAGACCTAAGACTGACCCCTTTCCAGTCTTGCTAAAAATTTCTTTATTCATTGTTGACTTCCCAGTGATAACTCATTTTTGAGATTTGCCACTTAATAAGACCACTGTTCTGCTACTGGGTATTTCACTGAGACTGCACAATATTATTTTTAATCACAACGTTCTGCAAAATTAAATCAAATGCCTTACAAATGTCTTAGTATATTGCACTGAAGCAGTTACCTTTTCAGCCAAATTTGTAATCTAATCAGGTTTGTCTGACAAGACCTATCTTCCATAAAACCATGCTGACTGGCATTAATTACTTCCTGTCTTTTCATTCTTTATCAGCTGAACCCCATATTCTATTATTTTGCTCCCCCCCTCACCTCCTTTCCAGATTGGTGTTAGGTTAGCTGGCTTATATTTACCAAGGTCATCATGTTTGTCCTTGCTGAATACTGGCAAAACATCAGTCTTCTTCCAGTCTTCTGGAATTTCTATATTATTTCAAGACCCATTAAAAATTAACGTGTGGAAGGAAGAATCTCCTCCACCAACTATTTGAGACTCCTAAGGTACAGGTTATCTGGGCCTGATGAATTACAGGTTTTTATCACAAGTAGATGTTTAACATCCTATTTGGTTACTAATGGACTGAAAAAGGCTTTGGCTGCCCGATATGATACTGCTGTCATCCTACTTTTTACAAATTGAGGAGAGACATATTTATTGAATATGGCTTTCTTCATTATTAATGATTTTACCACCTTGATCTGGTCACTGGCTAATTCCATTTCTGGGATTTCTTCTCTGTATAAGGTACTTCAAATGCTCTTTTCTTTTTTGTCCTTTTTTTTTTTTTTTTGCCTTGATGGGTATGCAGATACCTTAAGCTTCAATTTTCTGTGCATCATAATTGCCCTTTTTCTTCCTTTTGCTGCAGGCCACTATTCCTCCTTCTAATCTCTGCCTCCTAAAGAAAAAAAAAAGTAATAGCTGGAGAGAGAGAGAAGGGGAAGGAAAAAGTTCATTCTTCTGCTTTCTTCAGTCTCTTTAATTATAACTAATATTGTTCTTACCTTCTTACCTTACTGTCCCAGTTTGACTTCATGATTGATTTGGCTGCACCCAGTGCTCTAAAAAGCATCAACTGGAGGGATTTTGGAAACCAAAGAGCCTTCTTTATGTATGCTCCAGGTAGAAGGAGTAGGAGTGATACCAGCTTTCTCTTACTTCCTTTTCTGGTGTTCCCTATTGACCAAGGGGCCCATCTTTCAGCAGGCTAATTCATGTCCACATAGTTGGTGGTTTCTCTGTCAACCATCTCTTCTGCTTTTCCTTCTGTGATTGGTTTTCTACATGGGAGGGAAGCTGAGAATACACAGACTTTTACTGAGAGAAGAGCCACCACCATCCATCATGAGATGACATCCGCTTTTACTTCTTGAAAGATGAAATCTGGTCCAGCAGGGTACTGACTATTTGTGAGCGACCCTGTGCTGAGAGAGTCCCACCAGCAGCAGCTAGGCAGCCTCCAGATGTGTTTATACAGAAATGCAGTGCTCTCCCAGCTTTGCATTTGGTACCAGAAAGAGCTGTGGGTACAGAGTCCATTTGAAAATCAAGCCAAATGTAGAGTAGAATCATAGAATCATAGAATTGCCTAGGTTGGAAGGGACCTTTCGGATCATCTAGTCCAACCATCAACCTAACACTGACAAAAATTTTTATTTTTATTACAATCAGTAATGTGGTTGCAAGAAGTTTTTGGTGTTGGTTTTGCTTGTTTGGGATCCTTTTTGTTTAGCAAGGGAGAAAAAAAATGTAGTCAAGGTCTGGGAGTTTTGCTTTGAATGAAAGTAGGCTTGTGCCTCTTTTAGGTTAATAGGAAGATAGATGTGAGGCCAGGTACTACTATGTTACATTTACACTTAGCGAAATAGTTATTTAAAAAGAAATTGCACCTCAACCATGTGCTTGGGAGCTAAAATGTGTTTGGGAGCTATGCTCTTAGCTGCTGGCTGAGGCCACACTGCTGCTAGAAGAGGACCTGGGGTGCAGCCCTGGCCCTGGAGCTTAAGGGCTCAGCCTGGCTTCTGTCCACGTTGCCCACACCTAACGCTCTTCGCAGCAGGCCAGCTGTGTCCCCTGGGCCACCACTTCACCGGGGCTCACCTTTGGTCTCACCTGAGGAGAGCGCTTTTGATTTGTGGTGTTTGTTCAATGTATATGAAATAACAGCCCCTAGGCTGCAGCCCCTTCGGCGCTAGTTCCACTCAACAGAATGCTGCAAGCCCCAGGGATAGGGCGCAGGGGAACACTTGGAGGGCTTGAATGTCATGGGGATGGGGAAGGGAGATAACACGATGCAGTCTTGTCTGTACTGCCTTTGGGAGTGCTTTCTGGAGGGAACCATCTGCCACACTGCCAGGGCACTGTTTTGGGGATGTACTTGGAGCGGTCCAGAACAGGGCCAGAGAATAAGCTATCAGTGTGAACCAATCAGGGATTTCAGGTATTTAGCGCTGTGGAGATTTACATTGTGAAAGTATTTTAGATTCAGAACAACCACATTTTGGATAAATACTTGGTTCTTCCTTGTCAGTTATCAGTTGCCTATTAGTTTCCAAAATTAAGAGAATGGCAATGGCAATAATAATAATAGTGATAAAACTAGGGGAACTTTTACCTTCAAGTGTGAATGTCCTGCAGGTTTATGTGACTGAGAAGTCTGTGAATGTGGTGAGAAAGGAAGGCTGTGTGGGACTGGGAGCTGTCAGACCCCATACATGTGGCTGGGACACCTGGATTGCACAGGGTAAATGGAGCGTAGGGCCCAGACAGGTAGAGGAACCAGTGTAGCAGACATGACTGACAAGATGGAAAAGCAAATGTTCTTTAAGACAAGAATTTGGAAAATCTCAATATATAAGAGAGAAAATGAGGCTATTCAGCAACAAATCTGGGTAGTATAGCTGGGTTTAGATCCACCCAGGGATTTGGTGCAAATATGAAATGAAAGTAAAAATATGTTTTGATTTCTCTTAATCTGTTTCATTAAAGTAATAAAATTAAAAACAGGAGTGCATGGACAACCATAAACTCTGTCCCAGATAACAACTGTGTTAACAGAAAGTCAGGACCTCTCCAAACCCTAGAAAACTAGAAACAGAAATCAGCATCCCCAAAGATTGATATGGTACTTTTCCTGCAGTGCTTGAAGAGTAGGGTTTCTCAGTAGGGCTTGAAGTCTATACTTCAAGAAATATTTTAAATGATCAAAGGAAAGGCAGAGAGCAGAAGGTGCATTAGGATTACAGTATTAACAGTTGAAACCTGTGTTCAGCTGGACCCATAGTACCAACTTCAGCAAACACACTCATGACATGAATGAGACTCTACTGCTCAAGTCAGTCTGGGAAACAGTGTTGATATCACAGCTCATAAATTCCAAACATCTTCAGAGAAAATCCACAGAGACAAAACTTTCTTAAAGAAAGGAAAGAAAGAAAATGAGTCAATGCAAAGCTGCTTCTCAAGGGAGTTATGTAAAAAATGAAAAGTAAATACTCAAAGATATGCAGAAACTAGACGAAACAATCATGAAAGTAGAAAGACAAGATATTGTAGTCTCAGGAATGAAATAAAGATTTGATAATGAAACTAAGTGGATACATTATCCACAGAAACACTTTGGGAGTTTGAACTTATCCCTTTATATGACATCTGATGATGCTTTGGATGGTATTGAATTGTGATTCATGTATTCAGAGATCTTTTTACACCATCAAAGGCATCCTCATGAGCTAAATAAGCTCTTGATGAGTCAAAACTGACACAAAATAGTTGCTTAACAAATGTAGTCATCTCAAGGAGGATTGCCGTAACTTGTATTTTTTCTGTGGGTCATTTTTAAAGATATTTTGACTTCAACAGACCTTTCTGGGGCCTCTTCTCATCAAGCCACAAAAACTGGCCTGGCTAATCCTTGTGTCAGGAACCGTTGACTAAAAATATTTGTCTCAAATTGGTAAGCTAAAGCCTGCCACTTCGCTTTATGCTTCCATCTCCTGCCTCGTTAAGATTAAAACTTGGCTACTCTATGAACTTCCAAGAAGAGGAAAAAATAGACCATGGGACCTTCACTGGTTCAATTACTTTAACTTTTGGTCTTCTATACATTTCTTATTATACCCAGCATTTGCCTTCATAGATGTCAAATTACTTATTTTGATCACTACCTCTGTCAATGCAAAAACTGAGTAATGAAAGCTATTTCTTAAGACAGCGTCTCTTTAGTCGCTGTAATTTGCATTGCTCCTCGTAAGGTCACAGGGAGTTTCTTGCAGCCCCCCTCCCTCTGAGCGACATACGTGAAGACAATTTCATGTTTGAAGCTGCCATGACCATGACAAACAGGGGCTAGTGAATCGAATGTTGTTATAGTTAACTAGGTGACCTTTAAAATTAAAAATTCTGTTTCAATTACTGCCATTTCTCCAGTCCATTTTAAATTAATTTGACCTCTAATTATTAGCTCAGTCAATAGTCTGAACTGTCTTTCCATGGTGGATTACCACCTTCTGGTTATAAAGGTATCAGATCATATTAATCTTCAGTTTCAGCTCTCCCCGTCAAGCCCTAGGATGAGGAAGAGGCAGATGAAGGGTTGTGCAGAGTTCTGCTCTCTGAGCCTCTGTTGAGATAAATTAGATGTTCCTGTTTAACCTGACCTGCTCTGAGTCTGGGTCACTTGTGATCAGGCTGTCCCAGCCACCTGCCCGGCTGCATCACAGTCCCCCTGGCACTGCCAGTGGGTCTTGGCAGAGTGTAAGCAGCTTGTCCGTGTCTCCAGTGTCCAAATCCCCACCGCAATCTGCCCCTCTCTAGGGGGATCCAGAGCCTGTTCAGGAGATAATGGGGTGGGAACACAGAAACAGTGACTCTGGTGGAGCTCGCTGGGTGCAGTCATAAGAGGGTAAGAGGTGGGTAAGAGCAAATTGTGAACATTTTGACTGATAGGAGAGGAAAAAAGAAAAGACAACAAAAATACCTTAAAAGCTGATTAGTCAGCCTTGAAGTACGGGCTGTCTTTGTGTCCATTAACAAATATTAAGCAGCTCATTTTCATGGAACTGCTTGTATGAACACCTAAGACAACTGCCGCTGTATTCCAGAAGGACAGATACGTAAGAATGACATCAGAATTGTAGGACTATGATGTGCCAAACACTTCCTGAAGAGTTTTTTTATTTATTCGAGGAGCTAAATTAATACTTGCACAACTTACTTCATCTTGCAGCATAATGTCCCGAGAGGACATTCACAAATAAAGGTTTCTGTAAGTGTTTATAATTCGGGCTTTGCTTCAAAATTATAATAAAAAAGGATTGAAAGCTCATTTTCCCCCCCTCTTCCACACTAGTGTTGTTTCATTGGCCTAATAAAGGTGAGAAGGTAGTTGCTATTTATATTTGTCTGGTTTTGACAGTTTACTAGTTTACCTGGCTTACTAGCCAAAAGACAAATAATGCTTTTTCCACATGTGGTAGAACACCTAAAATCCTGGAGCTGTAAGAAGTATATATTGTAATATCTATCTCTATACTACACATTTTGTTATACTTAAAGGAGAATGGGGAGAGAGGGAAAGGGCCTGTTATAAGATAGGTCTTTTATAAAAAGTTCTAGATAACATAATTGGAATAGAAACAAGGGGGTCCTATAGAAATGTAACAGAACACTGCAGAAATTACTCTAAAACCCACGGAGCATTACATCTTTTATATGAACTTTTTTGAGCCATTGTATAGAATTTAATAGCAGAGGTATCTGTGCTATAGGATGGTATAAAAAAAAAAAGCTGCAGAAAGCTTATCATTTTGTGTTAAATTCCACAGGAGTTTTCCATAAGGGCTGGGCTGTTTCTGAGGTGTATCCTGTGTGTGTTTCTTCTCCACTCCTGTGGCGAGCTGAACTTTGGTTTTAGTCTGCAGCACATTCTGAATGTGCGAGTAGTCTTTTGTGGGTAAAAAAGAAGATAGTTCTCTGTCTCATTAATCTGCAGATTCATGTGGAAGTCTATGCTGTCTTAAACTTCATTGGCAGGTCACTATCCAGCTGCATGAGCCATTGTGTTTGAGTTTTAAATGGGGATGTACAATAGGCACTGTACCTTCTGGTGTAAAATGTACACAGAAAATCACATACCACTTCCATCAGCAACTGAGGTTTTGTATTATTTCAATGGACTGAGGGCCCTTTTTTAGTGCATCAGGGAGCTAAGAAAGTGTACATAAAGGACTGCATAACAGCATCCTTTCCTGACTTGGTAGAAATGAGAGAAACTACATTTTTTTTGGTGGTGATATCCGAGGCAGGTAGGTTATGTATGAACCACAAACACAAGATTCGCTGTACATTAAAAATACTACTTTTAGAAAGCCAACCAGTTCAGATATTGAAGCTTCTCAATTGTTCCTACCACAAAATTAAAAACAGAGTTTGGGACGATTGCTGCTGAAGCCAATACAATAGAGATTTGAAATGACAAAAGGGTCTAAGTTACTCCAAATTTAGGAAGGAGAAAAAATGTCAAAACAGTAATAAACCACAACCAGGTCAACAGGTCCATCCACATGAGAAAACCAACATTTAACAGAAGGGCCTCTGAAACTTCTGAAGAACAGAAGATTGGTAGGAAAGCATTTTTATGAGAAATAAAATGTGCCTTCCTGTCAGGGAGGAAGGGAGTTGCAGGGTGCTTGAGAAATAGAAAAAAAAAACCTCCATTAAACCCTGATATGAATAAAGATCAGGTGAGAGAGGATGTCACCCTGTGGCCTTTGGAACTGTATTTCTGCTGCCTCCTGAAATTATGTTTTCCTGAAACAAAGGAACAGTGTTATGGAAAAGTGGGTGCCAGGTACTTTAGGAAAATGAGACACAGCGAAGCGGATAAAAGAGACAAAGACAATAGCAATCATATGCAATAAAGTGAAGGCAGCTGAGGTCTGAGACAAAGGTGAATATTCTGAGCCAGCAAGATGACTGAAGCAGGGGAAGGAAGGATGGAAAGGTGATTCACAATAACATTTGAAAGACATTGGCTTGAATATTTATCAATGTCACAGCAAACTTAGCTTGGCAGCCTTGGTGGCTGACTTTGTTCTTTTAGTGATTTCCCACCCTCAAGATGACAAACAGGAATGCGGTGCGAAATACAGCTCTTAATCTGAGTGGAACTCAACAGTGCTTAGGCTCGCATGCCCATTACACAGGCATTGTCATGCAATTTTATAGCTGAGGTACTGACTTGTATCAATATGCAATGGAGAGGATTCAGTCTAGGCGATGTAGCCTGTTGTACACTTACAGAGATGTGGGGGCAATACACCCCCACCACACAACGGGACATGCAGAAAATTCTGCGCAGCTGCGTCGAGTACCTACCTCACTTGCTACGAGTCCATTCAAATTATGATGTAGGTCCTATGCCCTGGTCAATGATTCTGCTACATCAGTAATTTAGAAACAGCTAAAATAACTCTGAAGTGATTAATCTACCTGATTGATGATGGATACAAAAGTACTCAAATAATACTTTTTTTTTTGGCTGATAGCGAAGGTTTAATTTATGCTGCTTCCATAAGAGCTATTTCTCCACATACATAATGGTGTTCTGAAGTGACTGGTTCCCGAAGGTTAAGATGCAAGTACTGTTAAGTATCTTAGAGAAGTGCCCAATCAATAAATTTCAGAGCTATACTCAATGCTGTATCCCAACTTTTCCAAAGTTAAAACTGCAGCCCAACTCTCATCTATAGGTAAGAACAGAGTAAATGGCACACTATAAAAGGACAGAAAAAGGACCCTGTCTGCTCTTGGTGACACTGGTAAAAGTGGAGTTAACTCCAGATGTCATACTGCTGTAACCAAGAACTGAATTTGGCTATTTGTCTTGAATCAATGCTATCAATAAAAGCCTGCCAAAAATAACCAACTGGTAAATATTAATTTAAACAGAGAAATTGGAAATCAGTTTCACACTGACTTGCAACATGGGGCCACTGCATGCTGGCAGTAAGAGGATAATGATGCGAAGTGCCAAAAAAATACCTGGAAAGCATTACTTCTGTGTGACATCCAATAAAGATGCCGCACACACCCCTACATTTTTCAGCAATTAAATATCTGCAAATGAAAGTCCTCTCTTTCCCCAATTCCCTGCCTGCAATGGCCAAAATACGACCCAGCAGTGCTGTAATAGAAGTTTTTCAGGGTGGCCCCTCTGCACAACAGCTGTTTCGCAGTCTGATAGTAGCGTCTCCAACCAGCTGCTTCAGTTTGCTCCTGGCTGTCACTGCTATAGGTTAATAGGAACAGAGGCAAGAGAAGGGCCTAGGCCAGCATAAAGCAGAAATAACAAAAATTTCTGCCAAAAGGGAGTGTGGGATAAGAACTTTAATGGGCAAGCAAACAAAGAATCAGACTGAAGCCTGAGGCGCTTCAGTGTGTTGGCAACAGACAAGCAGTCCTGGAACAAGTGCAGCCCAGAGTCTCAATTTGAAATGACTGTGTGGCCCCCGTGCCAAAAAAGTTTGGCTCTGTGTATACATGTGTGCATGTATATCTATATCCCCACACCAAATATGTAGTTGTGATAATCATGTAGTAAATTACAGAGCCATATGATAAACTGCATGTGCCTTTGACCACCTCACCTGCCCCCTGCCAGCTAATCCATCTCCATTTGGATTTACTCTGTCTTTCCAAACGGAGGCTTTAATCCTGCAAACACTTATGTGTATGCTTAACTTTAAGCACTTGAACGGTCCAGTTGAAAACAAGTTTGGCGGTGTGTAATTCCAGCATCGGCTCTAGCTGCGATCGTAGTCCACCCTTCTACAATCTGGGGAAGCACTTTGAGCTTGTGATTTATTTTAGCCGATGGGACAACAACCTTAGCACTGGTGCTGACTGGTAATTTGGTGTATGCTGTGGATAAATCCTTATTATTCCACTGGTTTCAATAGTGTTACACCAATTTACACCAGCTGAGAATCTGCCCTGTTGAGAAAGAAAAGTTCATAAGGATTACTAGACCTGATCTACAAACACTAGGTGAGTATCAGTTCAAGCATAAAATGAGGGCAAGGGTGCAAGTGCCAGATTCCTTATTCCCACAAGATGGGGGTGCAGAGGCAGATGGTGGTGTTCTACCATGAGATCTGTGTAGCCACCCTCATTTCACGAACGTAAGGAAGGTCTTCCAGAGCTTCCATCACCTGTTCTCTCATGGCTTCAGCTCCAGATTTTCTTTCTGTCCCCTTCCATAAACTGTGCAGAAAACAAAGAGAAAGGCAGCAGAAGAGAAGTGTAATTGTATACTGCAAAATAACATTCATAAGTCACACAAACACTAAACCCTACGTATAATGAATCTGTCCTTTAGGGACAGTCCTTTCCATGTCATTGTCTGGTACTTATGTTGTTGTTCATCTAGCTAATTACTGCTTTGAAAGGTATAGTCCTGCTGTCATGCCTAGATTAGCAGCAAGTGTTTGGCCAGCTACTTTCTTGTCACAGTTGATAATTATTTAATGAGTTCTGTTCTTCCCTAGGAAAGCAAGATTGGGATAGAATTGGACTTATTTTATCACAGTAGCATTGCTGCGCCTGTTGGCAGGTTTGACAGCAACAGCGCTGGATTTCAGTGAGACAGAAGAAGAAGAATTTCCATAAGTAGTTCCTGAATCGGTTGGAAGCAACGGGGAAATTAATAGTAATGAGTGAATCTCAATAGATACTGACTCATTACTATGTTAGCTGCCAGTCTTTTCCTGCAGCTGTAACCATGCTGGAAATTGGGTGATGCTCTTAGCTAAAAGAAAAGCCATCGTAAGTTAGTACAATGTGTTACTAAAATGGGAAACGTAACTTTAGATCTCCAGATTTCTCCATCCACAGGGGGCCGCTGAAGTCATATTGTCTTTTTTTTTCCAGTAGAAATCTATTGATAAATAAAAGAGCATGATCAACAGGACCATATGGACCCTTCCTTCAGATTACCTATCTGGAAGAACGTTTGGAGCAATGAAGGTGGGTAAAGAAACTTTGTGCTGAGACCAGGTTAGAACGGTACTGGCAAAGGCTTATTGTATGTGTAGCTACCTGCTGCAGTGGGGTATGTTTTAAAAGCTCTGTGTTAACAGCTTCCAGTTATTTTCCCTACCTGTCCGGAAATTTTCAGAAATAAACAAAAAACTGTATATGGAAAATTTTCACTCCTTGAAAGCTGATTACAAAAAAAAAAAAAGTAAAAAATACCTGATCAAGATGTTACATTTTTATTTTCATTTCAAAGTGTATTTTAATTCAAATGTTTTGAAAATTTCAAAGTCAAAGCAAAGCATTTAGGTAAATCTTAAATACTTTTTATTCTGTTAGCTTTTTACTTCAAGAAAAACTTGGGAAGAAATTTTATTCTTTTTCAGAATAGGGAAAGCACTTTCCAAAAGGTACAATTTCCCCCCAAATGGAAACTGTAGTTCCTGCTTACCTTTACTGTTTCCTCTCACACTGAGTTGTGTTTTTCTTCACAAAGCTGTACAAACCTTCTAATTCCTCAAGGCCAAAAAGCATGAGGATCTTTAAAGTTACAGATTCATTTTGAGCTTGTACGGTGTCCATTCCCTTATCCCTAACTCTCTCCAAAACATGATTCACCTGGATATGTAGGAGATACACAGGCGGGTTTGTCTGTCGCTTGCTTTTCCTAGAAATGGCACCGGGTCATCAACTAACCATCACCAGACAATGCCATGATGTCCTACATTGAAGTGCCTTCTATATGGCCACATCACTCAGGACAGCAGCAGTAGCCAGACGGGAAAAGGTTGGTTTGTCTGCAATAAATGACCTGAAAAGCTGGAGGACTGCTGGTCTCAGCAAACTGCTCCTATAAACAGCAGGAGCAAGTGAACTCTGAAAACATAAGAATTTCTTGTTAAGCAAGCAACCCTAGTAATGCTAATAAATAATAATAACTTATTCAAAGTATACAAAATGGACAACGTCTGACTTTTTTATTATTCAATATAATATTTTTCCAAGCATGTTGGTTTCTTAGCAGTCATATTTTCAGAATTTTCCCATGCCTATTTTCCATTAGACTGTTTAAAACAGAATATCTGACACTGATATTGTGTTTTAAATGGTCTAATCCTAAACTCACCAAAACCAGTGGCTCCTTCCTCAGGTCAGAAGTATTGAAGACAATTGCTTTCTCCTCATAGCCTTCATTGTAAGTTCTGTAAATTGTATCATGACAAAAGTTTTTCGAGGAAGGCAAATGCAAAAGTAGTATGTTATAAATATTCAGGCTGAAAGGGGATTAAAATATATGTTTAAGTAATCTGTGCGAGAAATGAGTCTTGGTTTAAATTATGTTCCTGCTAGGAGATGTGGATTCCTCCCCAAGAAGTGAATGACGTTCTGTCTGCAGCACACTGGACCATTCTCTGAAGATCACCGAGCAGATAGCATGACACATTCATGGCTACAACCACCACCACTGCTGCAGTTTAGTAATCAGTGCTTTGACTTCGTTCACAACAACATGTTAACTAGTAACGTAGAAGTAACAGATTTATCAACAGGTCTATTACTATATTTATCTCAAGTCTGACATATATGTGTATTTTTTTGCTCCTGTTACTGGAATATGGCACCAAATACAGAAAATGCATTGTTACCTGTTAGCGAGCATATATACCAATTTCTTTGGAAGTGTTTTCCTATGCTAGTAGAATAAGTGAGTTACGTGCTGTGTAGATTTATTGCAAGAGGTTGTACGAAGCTGCTGAGAAGAGATTCTATGCCAACGAGGTTGTTGCTTTTGCAGTTTAACACTGGAAATTATTTTTTCTATACACACATTCACATACAGAGCTGTGGCTTCATTCTGGATGCCATATTCATCACAGATAACCATTTATTGAGTCACTCCTGAAATGTGAGGAGGTTTCAAGTGATGTAATTCTTGCTTTACCTCCCTAACTTGATATATTCTGTATTAAACTTACTGTCATCCTAAATGAGGAATATGTCATCAGGGAAACAGGTTTAGCTGGTTATCTTGATGTGTCTTAAGATTATACCAAGGTTTTGGATAACCTCTGCTTGCTGAAGTAAGGGAGCAAGGACATCCCTATCTCTGATATATCCTTTACCCTTCCTTCCTGCCTCCCTGGCTAAGCTATGCTGTGATGTTTGCAGAAGGGATACAGCCCCAGAGAGGAGCCATTCATGCAAGATAAGGCACCAAACAAAGCCTAAATCCAAATATCCCCTAGTCTGGAGAGAGTTTAGGGCTGGATTTGCATCTGATCTTTGCTGCCATTTTCAAATGTATGCATATTTTCACCAGAAGCTACTTTTGCCTTTCTCCTACCAGAAATGTATGTATATGGCTGCATGCTAAAAGGAGTATCAGCTCTGGTGTTACAAATGGCTACTAATAATTTATATGTTGAACATATTATCCTCTTAGTATTTCCATCCAGTCTATCTCTACCCATCTCTCTATATACACATAACCAGAGTGTTTTGGTGATGTTCAAGGTGGCATAAGAGCTTTGGGGTTTTTTCAATCCAGAGGTTGGTCTGGACCTGGAGTCTAGAAAAGGTCCCATCTATGCTCTGCTGGTTCTCCACGTACTTTGTGGTATCAGCTTGAAACGGGATTTCCTTCTCACTAGTAAGATGCTCAACTCCAACCTGAATGGGGAAGGACACCCCACAGCTGTATGGTCCCAAGCATATCACATGATGTGAGTGTCCCCATGTCCAGCCAGTGTGTTACTGTGAGTCCCTCTTGCCTCCTCCAATAAATCTATCCCCTCGTTACCTTGTCTCACTTTTGGCACTATGGCAGAAGAGTTTTGACTTGTTAGGCAGGTCTCGTCAGGCAGACAGTGTCTGAAGGAACTTCACCTGCTGCAGATATCATAAAGTTAACATCATAAAGTTACAGAGCAACTCTATTATGTTTTCTGCAGTTGTCCACGGAAATGGAAAACAAGAATCACAAGTGGTCAGAATGAAATCCTTGTCTGCTCTGCGTCAGTGCAGCACGACTCCCAACAATACGTTTTCTGTGTGTAAAAATCAAAAGGAGTTCTGCCTGCAGAAGAAATATAGGAGAAAAATAAGCGATAGGTAATTGTTTTGTGGGTAAGCTAATTAGCAGTGCAAAATGCGAGCAGCAATAATGCCCTTCCATTCAAGACATTTTCGTTTTATTTTGAACTGAGCATGAATGTGGTAATGTTTTAAAGCACTGAACATTTACTCATTTGACAGGGGTGAATGACACAGAAGTCAGCATCTTGTGATCAACAGGAAAAGAAAGGAAAAGAAGAACACTCGCTATTCTGATGTCATCTCCCATTGTTATTGTTGTTGTTCCTCCAAATAATGGAATTCTGGAAGCAAGACCATAAATCTCAAAGCTCAGCATTGTCTCATTTGGAGATCAAGGTCCTTGTTGCTGATTGATTCATGCATTTTTCATTTGGCTAGCTAATATCCTTTAAATGGAACAGACACTTAGGCAGTGAAACCGGAGCTGTTCTCCCCTCCCCCCAGAGGATTTAGCATATAAGTTAAGCAATTTCTTGGATGATTTTTTGGTAGAAAATATCATTTATGGAAAACAATGAATATTATTCACTTCAAAAGTCTAACATTAATTTTCTCTGCAATGAGCCTGGTGCTATTATGCATTAAGAGCACTCAGCTTTTAAGGTTAGATTGTGATACCCTTCTCAAGTTAAATAATACCTAATTCCTTGAGTTATCCCATTGGAATGAAGTATTAAGACATCACTTGACATGGGTAAGAGTATCACAATCTAGCCCTTAATGAAATTTGTAGAAGCTGAGAGTGTTCTCTACAAGAATGAGTCCGTAATCCATACTTTTCTACTTTTATGGATATGTCCTACCTTCATTTGTAATCTTTAGACAGCTGCATGGTAATGGCCTGATGTAGCTACTTATATTTCACTACAACTTTGATAATTTTGAAGCTGTCTGAGATTGTAGAAACAATAGAATCATAGAAAAGTTGTCGTTTCTTCAATATTTTAAATGTTAACTTGTTATATAAACATTATAAAGAATTTTTTTTTCAAATGCAGGTAAAATAGCTGTTCGGGAATCACAGAACTCACTAGGCTCAACATGGGACGAAGAGAGAGTACAGACCGCTTTGCTCTAAGGAGTTTTTTGGTTTTTTGTCAGATCTTTTGGTAAATTCCAGTTTATCTCAGGCTCATGATATAAACTTCAATGTCTCAAGAGTGTTGATGTCTTTCCTCTTTGATCCTGCTTGAGTCTGGCCACATTGCCAGTTCTTTAGAAACTCACCCTCCTGTTAAATATCAGGATTCCTCAAGCATTTCCTTGCAGTAGGATCCCAGGTATCACAAAGAATAATTTTTCTTACTGTTTTACACACAAAAGTATATGTTGAACCTGTACTACCTCCTAAAACATAGCCAAAAAGATACTTGGCTTGCTGCTTAGCACAAGCAAAAAAATCTGAGAGGAGTGCGCAGTATCAAAATTGGAATAGCAACTCCAATACCTCCAACCATTTGGTAGCAACATGTAGTGCCTCATGGAAGACAGGACTGCATCCAAGGTAGCCCCTTGCCATTCATGTTTCTGGAGGATTCCTACTAAAATTTGCTTTCAGCCATAAAATATTTCATGCCTTATGGCCCATTGAGTTATCTGCCATCAGCACGCAAACAGTGCATTGGGCTTCCTGAAGGACCTGGGCTCACCCTTCCTGAACTGGGCTTTGGGATCCTGATGATTCCAGTGTGGTCAGAGGGAGGTGAGAAGGATAAAAGTGATAATGGACTTCTGGGAATCCTTGGAAAAATTTGAAGAAACCCGTGGGTGACTCCGTTTCCACAGGTGAAGGGACATTGCCAAAATGCCTCTTTTCCTGGACATAATGGGCTGTTGGGAACTGTGCATCAGCAGCTGAGATGGACCCTTGTTTTGTCTGGAAAAAAAAATAGAGCAGGAGTGATGAAAACAGCTGAAAGAACTTTCCATTAGATTTAATTCTCATCAAAAGAGAAGTGTGACAACACAAAGAAAGGAGCAGTGAAAGACCTAAATAGTATGACTAGAGAATAATAAGTTAGACAGAACTGTAAAATGACGAACCATGCCTTTGGAGAACAGTGCTGCTCTTCCTCCTGGTGTCAAACATCCCACTACTAAGAAAAATTAAAATATCTGATACATTCTGGACTAGAGAAATAACTGATAGTTTGGAGTTATATATGTAATTAAAGGAGGAAGAACATGACATTTAAGCCAAAAGACAGGGAGATTGCTAAGAATGAGATGTATAGAAAGAATATAACGGACATTCTGCAGTATCACACCAGGTGTCCCTTGGACTCAGAGCTCTGCTGGTTGAGGTAGATCCATCTTCACATGCTGAGAGAAGAGGAGCCATGGGACAAGGAATATTTTCACATCCAAACAGAGTTCTTATAGCAGTGTTAGGTTTTCCAATCAGAAAGAGGGGCAAGATGGTCTGACCTTCTTCCTGCTGGACTACGAAGGTTGTTTCCTGCTTTGTCAGAACATTGCATCTGACATTGCATCTGTGCTGGTGTTTTGAGAAAGGTTGTTATTCTGGTGGATACTGGAAAAGAGATTAAACTCTTCTGGAAACCAGGACATTTTCTGTAAAAATTAAGTGCTAGAGGAGAGGTTTGGGTTTGTTTTTCTTTTTTTTTCTTTTTACTTTCCTCTTCTCTGAATTTCCTTTCAGGGAGGGGAAGGTAATTCTCTGAACTCCATGACTAACTTCTCGTGTCATTTGTTGATTCTTCCTTCACACTAAGGAGAAATTGGGGGGGTTCCAGGCCTCAGTCCCACAAATCATTTAAGCATGCATTTAAATGTCTCTCTGTTCTGCCACGCAATCGAAACACCTGCTTTAATCCTGCAAGTACATGTCTAAGCTTACAGTGAATAAGCTGGACAGGAGAATAAGGACCTAAGAACTGGGTTTGAACCCTATGGAAATCCTATGGAAAAACTTATAGTGGCACCAGTAAGCCCCTCGAATTACAGCCCCCTCCCCCCCGGCTAAGTTTTGCAATAAATAGGCCAACATCAGCCAGGGGTATTTTCAGAGGAAGGTAAGGAGCGGTGGGCGAGGGTGTCAGAAGACAGGGAGCCCTGGTGCGTCTGTCGGGCCCTGCTGGCCCCCGCCAGCCCCCAGCACCTGTATCCACTCCTCCGGCTGCAGCCCTCGGGAGAAACCCTGTGATAACAAACACAGCTGCACCTGTGCAAACACCCTTGGGTTTGTGTTTTCTTGGGGTTACTGTAGCAATAGCAATTTAGCATAAAAGAAAATACCAAGTTATGTAACAGCCTCTGTGGGAACCTGTTCTGCCTGGTTTTATTGAGGTAAATATTAATGTTAGTGATATCTTCTGACTTTGGGTTACTTTTTATTAGGGCACCGTGGGCATATGAGAGCCTGAAAAATTAGCTACCGCAATTAATAAGAAGAGGTAAAATGCCATGAGTTGGTCTTTAATCTTAATTTTATTGATTTCCAACTTTGATTTTACAAATTTTATTGAGCAATGTTTTTACGTCCTTTACTCCTGAAATTATAGACCTTTCTGGAGCTTCTTTAACCTGGCCTGCGTTTTAGACTTTCTTGTCCGTCCAAATGGACTTAAATCCAGTGCAATAGGTATTGCTGTAAGATCTCTAGCCCCTTCGGCCACATTGCCCATTTTCCCTGTATTTTTTCCATACATTGGTTTACAGTAGGGAATTTCCTATAACTTTCTGACATCATCTAGAATCTGCACTGATGAATTTCAACATTCTTATTGTCATCCACGTTCACCTTCTTTCATCAGTTAAAGTATAGATGAAGTGCTCCCTGCCTGGACAACTCCCTGAGAGGACCAGGGCAGAAGGGTTTAGTCTTACCTCACTTCAGCAGCCCATAAATGTCAAGGAGCAGCTCCTTTGGGGCTGGTATTTTCTGTGCTTGGTGACAATTCAGACAGTTGGGGAGGAACTGGCAAAGCCTTTGGCATACTCCTATGAAAAATACCATTTTTCTGCATAAATTCCAATCCATTTTTAGGCTCAGATAATTCCAATCCACCTGAAATGAGGAGTTTCAAACTGGGGCCAAAAAATGTAAGTTATCCAGCTCGCCCACACAGGCTCAGTGAAATCAGAGGGTTGAGCTATGTGAGAAAGGTTTCTTTGTGGATAGCTGAGACTTGAAAAGAAAAAACAATATGAAGAAAACAAGTTAGGCAATTTTAAAGGTGCAAGGCCAGACCCTCATATGATGCCACTTGAATGCCTTTTATTTCTACTAAAAATTTTCCTTCATTGCTTTTTAATCAAATATTTCTGTAATCTGATTGCTTTAATCAGATGCTTTCCAGTCCTTCTGTAAAGGCTGGAAATTTGAGTAACAACATTATGTGTGGCCCCAACTGAGAAAAGCAGATATTTTTCCAAAGAGACACAAAGAAGACTTAAACCCACCACTGTCTCTTGGTGTGTGCTGACCTATCTGCCTCCAGCATTCAGCGGTTCACTCGAAACTTCAACTGCAGGCTCCAGGACGTTGGATTTTATTCTGTTTTCCTGAAAGTCTGCGGAGCTTAGTGCAAACACAGATTACTTCAGGCTTTACTTCAAAATCCTAGCAAATGTACAGTAATTTTCCACATGCCTTGCCAACGTTCACATGGCATTGATGAGGGGATGAGTTTTTCATCCAGAAGTGCAAGAAATACAGAATTAAAATTTGCTACCGCACCCTTATTTCTGCCAGTGAGGCCAGAATTAGCAGTCAGCAAGTAACATCCAGGATGCTGATCTGGGATCCTGCTCATGTTTACTACCTGGGGCACTAAAACCACACTAAGGACTAAACTACTCTTATACACAGCAGCTGATATGAAGTCCTGATATGAAACTTGTTGCTTATGTTAAGCAGTTTCTGAAAAGTGTCAGCAGATGTTTTGCAGAGGATCAGTATGTTATTCAGTAGAATGCATTCCCATTTCCACTTCTGTCTGTGGCTATACGAAAGCCTAAACATTTATAAAAGTATGCTACACTGATATAAGCACCTTTGTATGGGAATTACTACTGAGCTATTTTGCCACTTGAGGTACTTGACGTGATTCTTAAATCCATGCAATAAGAGTTTTGGGATAGAGCCTATGGTTTGGGTTTTTGTGTGTGTTTTTGTTCTTCTTAAGACTGGTTCATCAGCAGGTCCAGAGACATACTGGCTATTCCTATATTGCAGAACGAGCAGTGCCAGCGAATGCTCCCAAGCACAGGCACTTGGGCCACATTTCATAGAATCATAGAATTGTTTAGGTTGGAAGGGACCTTAAAGAGCATCTAGTTCCGGCCATGGGCAGGGACACCTCCCACTAGACCAGGCTGCTCAAAGCCCCATCCAGCCTGGCCTTGAACACTTTCGGGGATTGGGACATCCACAACTTCTCTGGGCAACCTGTTCCAGTGCCTCACCACCCTCATAGTGAAAAATTTCTTCCTGATATCTAATCTAAAACCTACCCTCTTCCAGTTTGAAGACATTACCCCTTGGCCTATCACTACATGCCCTTGTAAAAAGTCCCTCTCCAGCTTTCTTGTAGGCCCCCTTTAAGTACTGAAAGGCCGCAATAAGGTCTCTCCAGAGCCTTCTCTTCTCCAGGCTGGACAACCCCAACTCTCTCAGCCTGTCCTCATGGGAGAGGTGCTCCAGCCCTCTGATCATCTTTATGACCCTCCTCTGGCATCGCTCCAACAGGTCCATGTCCTGCTTATGTTGGGGGCCCCAGAGGTGGACACAGTACTCCAGGTGGGGTCTCGCCAAAGCAGAGTAGAGGGGCAGAATCACCTCCCTCGACTTGCTTTCATTTATTAGTAGTGGAGATGTAGCAGCCATGTTGTCTTCACCTGGCCCGGCTCACCTGATGTTTCGTGTTCTGTTGGGCAGTACCCCCCTTCCCGCCATCCCCTTCCCCTTCCGCAGGTGGCCCCATGTCAGCATGACGGCAGCTCCCCTCATTTCAAGGACGGTGGGTGGTTTTTAGGAATGGACCAAGCAAACGGCAGCTGGAAGGAAGGTGCCTTTCCCCGGGCGCACCCCGAGGCCTCGGCACACGCCAGCTGCGGACAGCCCCAAATTCGCATTCTCCCGCCAGGCTCGGCCTGCGTTTTATTATCACTTGCTGACATCTGCTGGCTACGGCACGAATTATTTCGGAGGGCTGCCAAGCAGGGACGGGACGAGGAGCTGGCGCGGCTGGGGGAGGCTTTCCTGGGGCAGAGCCAGCGGCAGCCTCCCTGAGGGAGCGGGCCGACAGCGAAGGGGCGGTGGCAGACCTCTCCTCAGGCTCAGCATGGCCCTGTGTGCCCGCGGAGCACTGGGGCCCAGCGGCCTCCTTTTGCAATATTCCCCTTTTTGTTTGGGATTTTTTTTTGTTTGTTTGTTTGTTTTTGTGGAAAGTCCTGTCTTTCACTGGTACAGGCAGGCCCCAGTGTATTTAGTTAGAGCGGGTGTTGGTGCCTGTGGGGACGCTGAGGGAATGTCAGCCAGGCATGGCCCGACGGCATGTCGTTTGGAGCAAAGTCCTTGTGCTGAAGCATGTAAGCAGCTTTTCACCCTACCTTGGGAGAGCCGGGAAATGGGGGGGCCTGCAGGCAGATCTTGGGGCTCGCCCGTGTCCGCTTACTCTCTCCCTTTCCCCATGTTTGCAGAGGGAAACTGTAGTGGTCTGCCCTGCTGTGGAAGGAGTCCGTGCTCTCGCATGGTGACTGTGGCCAGTGCATTCCTCAGAAGCCCCTTGCGTCCCACCACTTCACTGAAGAGACAAGGAATGTAAATGATATGCTCAAGGCTAAAGGGTGAGTTAACGACAGAATAAAATTCCAGTTCTTCTTCAGCCATGTGCTTCTAAGATATTTCATAAGCACCAGCAAATGAAGGCTGTTGCAGGAGTTGCTATAACTGTCCCCATCTTCTGGATGGGTCGACTGACAGGAAGAATTACAACTAAGTGACTCTGAGCCACATAAGGAGAAAGGCCCAGGTGTAGGATTTCTGCGCAGGTGTTCAGGTTGCTTCTGAGCAGATCTCTGGTGTTTCAAATTAGCGCTGCCTCAAAGCATTTACCTGGAAATGTTTCAAGCAGTTATTTGTCCTTAACATGCTACTCAGGAACAAAACTGTTTATGGTCAAAGGGAATAGAAGTAAGCAGGCATTACTTTTAATGTGCACTGTGTGTCTGAGTCCTCATAGCACTACATAGGAGTGTATGCTTTTACTATGCACTAGAAATCACATGGACACTGCTGGCAGATTGAGTTTTGTGGCCTTTCACTATCTCAGCATAAATGCCATTTTGGGTGGCTTGTGTTGTAGGGTTGCCTGGAACTAAGAGCTGCATTCAAAAAAATTAATCAAAAGCAAAACTGTCCCAGGTGAAAGAAAAATATTGATGCGGGAGAAAATACTCATTGGGAATCCAGTGCCCCTTTTACCTTACTGTGCTCTCTTTCACTGAGCTGGAAAAAAATAATCACCTTGATGTACTACCATTAATACACAGATGGTAATTGTGTCATTTACTGTATCTTAAATGCTGGAACTGATTAGCTTTTATCAATCCTCTCAGCACTTTAAGAGGACAAGACACCTAGTAAACAAAGACAAAGTATTCTTCTCTGGTAGAAGTGATGAAAGGAGAGACTATTTAAAACAAATAGGAAGGTATTTTTTACTTTACTTAGTGGAAAGTAAGCAGTTAACTTGCCAGTCATGACAGCCTGTAAAAGCAACTTGAGTTTATTAGCTATCTAAAATCTTGTTTCCTCCTATACATTAGGTTGTATATGGGTACTGGAAATTATTTCTTTGTTTTTAATGTGTTCATGTACAGCTAAAAATAGCTCTGTCATATTCAGAGTTTATCCATTGACAAGAAAATAGAAGTCAGCACTGCAAATCACAAAAGGAAAAATCCAAAGGTCTGGACCAAAGAGAGGTGTGGCCAAAATATTCCCTGAATAGCAGACGGTGTGGATTGATATATAAGCACTTCTGGCCATTCCTATCAGAAATGATGCACTGTGTGGGATTCACTGATCCAAGCCAAATGACAAACACAAAGAAATCGCATGAGTTGTGCAAAGGAAGCTTTCAGTGTTCTCAGAGCTCAGGCAAGAGTCATCTTTTTGACAAGTGTATCTGAATTACATTCCCAGAAAGAATACACTAAGGCAGTAGCTCTCAATGTTTTCTGATTTGTACCCCTTGATTTTTTTTCTAGTGAATGTTTAGATGCTTGCAAAGAAAATATAACTATTTGCAATATACTTGCTTTTCTTAGGCATTCTTTAGACTTAGCTCACAGATCCCCTGGGGTTTACAGCTCATATGTTAGAAACCCTTGCACTGAAGGCCCAGTACCAGAAAAAAGAATTAAAACAAAATCTTTCTTATGTACAGAACATACAGATTGATACAGACTTGAAACTCCTGATTTCCTGAAGAAATGTTGCAGGAATGTGTTCAAAACACTATCCTAAATGCTTAAGTTAGGATAAAATCGAGAAGAGATTAATAATTAAGGAAGGAATATGTTTCCTTTTGACGCTTACTGGGAGATGACACACGTGTTTTGGGCCAGGTAGGAAAGTGGACAGCACATCTACATGGCAGGGAGAAGTCGTAACACTGTATGCCACAGCTGGGGTCTCTCTGAAAGACAGTAATCCTAGAAATCCTTTGGGCCTGGGATAGTTGTGCCAAGTGGGCTGACTTAGAGCTGCCCTTGTGTGCCAAATTTTAAGGATTGTTTCCCAACTGACACAGAATTGAGAAAAGGAAGACATTGTGGCTACCACCATGCAGACCTTTTGGCAGTGATGGTGAAGAGTTGCAGGTTTCTTGGTTTCTGCTAAAATTCTGGCTATTCAGACTTCTGCTAGCACAAGCCATGAAATGGTGAAATGCCAAGTACTAATCCAAAATTTTAAGACATAATTCAGGGATTTCTCTATTAAATGGTCACTGCATAACGATAATTGCAATTTTATTGTGTTCCAAAACAATTGTACAATTGTGTGTTTTATTTTCCACATCAGATAACTACATTGTTTGCAAAACTGCCACTGCAATGCAAAATGGAGACTTCACTTTCACTAAAATAACTTGGAAATACACAGTTGGAACTCCCAAAGCAACTTTACCCTGACATGTTACAGCTATATACCTGCTGCTAGACTTGCAAATGACCCATTTCCACTAGGGTAGAACACAAAGTGGAAATGATGCAGATTCTAACATCTGCAATGTTTTATATCACAGTCAGCAATGCTGGTGGTATGTTATGTTTCCCCATTCACTTCTGTTTCTCAGTAGAATATTAAATATAGTCTTCCCATTTGCTTTAAAAATCAAAGTTCAGTGAAAAGTAAAAGTAAATGGTGGAGAGACTGCTGAGGGAAGTTGACTCATTGTCTCTGTTAGAGAAATGATTTGTCATGGCTTTTTTGCCTTGGTTGGTCATTCTTTTCAGGCAATAGCTATCTGGATAACACAGGAAAAAGCTTCTATGGCAAGAACTGACAGTGCTGCACATTAAATCTGCGGAGAACTCACGCGGAAAGCCCGCTTCTAGACCTGCTATCCATTTAAAATCCATTATTCATTCTTCTAGTACCATTACATCCTCTCAGTGTCTTTCTTAGTCACTTCCCATATTTTGGACTCGAATGCTTTCCAGGAGTGTTTCTCACAGCTCAGTGTCACAGTAACCCTCTCTCAGGCAGTGTTTCAGCTGTGATGAGGAATCCCACAGGCAAGCCAAGAGTTAATGCCCCCCCTCAGACCAGCCAGGGGCCCTACAGCTGCTCTGAGCTGCCAAGCAATTAGGCTTGTCAACATCCCTCAAATAAACTCCGGCAGTATTATCAAACCCCATTGTTACCTGATCCCCCAGAGGCTGGGGAGGCTGTTATATCAGGACTGCAAGCTGCAAAGAGCCATGTCTGTTTTCTTTTTTTTTTTTAATTCTGGATGACCTGTCCTTTACTTTACTGGTTGGAACTGAGGCTCAAGAAAGATGGATCTTTTGGGAAAGGATTAAATCTCTACTGTAATACCAGCCTGGTGCAAAATCATGGTGTGTTTTTGCCCAGGAACGACATATAGAGCTGGCTTCCTTGTGGTTTTGCCTCAAAGCAATAGCCTGCTTCAGTGGACTACCTTAAAAATAACGGGATGCAAGCTGCCATCTTAAGGAGAAAAATGTTGCCAGAAAAGAGTATTTATTGTTCCATCTAGGGTTGCTACCTTGGAAATACAAAACCCAAGTCACTTCAGACAAAGGGCTGCTGTGCAGGCACAGATCAGTCTATGTGTGGGCCAAACTGGGCAGTGTGATTGGAAAGCAGGCAGATAACAACCCTACCTGAAGCCAAGGATGTGTTTGGAAGACTGAGTTCCAGGTTCAGTAGTGGCACAATAAGCCCATGTATTTACAGAGACATGCAAAGATGGCAAAACCACAGTTTTTCCTTGAATACATTATTTTTAGCTTTCATTTTTGTACAGAGACACTGAAAATCTGATCTGAACTAAGTGATGCAATGTTGTCCATCTGAGTCTATAACCCACATTAAAATAATGGCTTTGTGATTATTCCAGTTATTTTGCATTTTGAAGCCTTTTGCTCTGGGGATGACAGCACCTAGCACCAGTGGGACAGGGAAGTGGGACTACCATGCCACCACAGTTTTGTTGGAATGGGTAAAGGGCAGTGATGTAGTAAGGACTTAGGAAAAGGCACAGCAGTCCCAGACATCCCTCAGAGACAGGCAGTACTGAGGGAAAAAGATTACCAAGTCCTGTGTCTGGATGAGTGCCAGGCATCTCTTCCACAAAAGAGTTTCAATTATGAGCATTTAGGGTGAAATCATTTTGTTTTTCAGTAAAGCATAGTATGCTTTGCCTAAAATGTTTTGGGTTTGGTGACATTTTTAAGAGCAAGTAACTATACATTCTTTCTAGAAGGCTGAACAATTGTACGCAAATGCATACAAGCTGACATACACACAAAATAGGCTTTCAGCTTCTGGAGTTTCTTTTAATTCAAAATCCAGAATTTCTGTGAAAATCTTCATTTGGGTTCAAAAGCATAAGACTTTACTGGCTGCAGGCAAAATATAAAGAGAGATGGAAAACGCCTGATACAAAGGAAAGAGGATCTTGCAAGACGGAAAACACTCAGGACAGAGAACTATTCTCTTTCAGTGCACGTATAATACACTATGCATTCGGGTGGATAAGCTTTATGTTAGCATGAACACTGCTAACCCTTTTACATGGGTATGGAGAGGCTGACCCTTTAATAAAGCAGCCATGATTTATTCACTTTCATTGTACCAGGATGACTCTCAGTGTTCAAATATGCTTTTTTCCACATATGAGAAATGATATTGTATCAAGGCCAATGCTGAACTGCAAACTGATTTCCCTTCCCTACCCAAACCAGTTTGTGTTATTTGTAAATCGTAACAATAACAAAGATTCAAAGGTCTATTACTCAGCGTCTCTTGATTTCCCTGTTTTATTTTGTGCCCCTTATCGATACTCTTCAGAGCTCAGGGCTGAAGCAACATAATGGGAGCCTGGAGACATTGTCTGCATCTCAACTAGGGTCTTGGCATTTGGTAACAACACCAGGTTGTGTTTTTTTTTCTTTTCAGAGCAAAACAGCTGGTGAGTATTTGAGTGTGTATTGGTGGCAGAGAACTTGTAGTAGAACTGGCCGTGACTCCTGCTGCAGAAGCGGTTACAAGATACTGGCACTGAGCAGAGAGGCACGACAGATAAATAAGACAAAATGCAAAATTTGCTTCTGTTCAGTTGGTCAGAAGTTACATGTTTTTCAAAAGGCTCAGGGTCTTTTCAGATGCTTTCTTCCACATTAGGTACATGTCTTGCATGACTGAACAAAGTCTTCCCCTTAACCTGCAGGCTTCTTTCATTTAAGTTTTCTGAAACACCTTGCTATTATAGTGATGGAAGTTAGAGATTATTTAATGATGAATTTGCTGACATGTCAATAATGTTTATCTGATTACTTTGGAGGGTGAAGAGGGACTATAAGAGCTTGAGGGAAAAGTCCTGTTTGTTTCTAATGCCTCAAGAGGTATCAGTTCTGAAAAAAGGAGAGTCTCTGTAGAAGAGATTTTTTTACGGGGCTTGGCAGATACATATTCGTAAATGTGCACATCAAATGCACATTAATACATTATTCACTCAGTCATTCAGATGAACTGACACATTTATTTAATCCTCAAAGACATTATAGTCTAGATCGACAGTACCAATATTAGTGGGAGACTGATAAAAATTGCATATTTGCTTTTCTTACTGTACTTTATATTCCCCTCTAAAGTATTAACTCTTGGCTTTATTATTCACAAATGCATCCATCTCTTATTCATGCATTACATAACAAACTGTCCGTGCTGCAGCTGGTAGATATATCAGATAAATGCAGATTCTGACTTTAAACGGGTAAAATATAGACAGAACTCTCAAGCCTGTAACTTTGACTCTGAAGTGCATGCACATGCACAGCCACATGCAAACCCTAAATATTTAAGTTTCTAAAGGTGCTGCCATTAAATTTCATATGCAGTCTGGGAAGCCCAGCTTGAAAAAATTAAATTCCAGTCTTTATGAAACAAAGAACAGTAATTTAAAAGAGCTCTAGAGTTAAAAAAGAGGATTGAATTATACCAAATGACAGTTTCCCCTGGTTGCTATTAATATGTTTTTTTCTGAAATCATGCACATTGTCTATAGCTACACTGTGATATTATTGAAAATGGTGTCAGTCTGGAAAAGCTCAGCAAAAGAGAGCTCAGTGGCTCCAGATGAACGCTAACGTTACTGAGTGCCCAGTCAAGTCTCAACAACTCCCCAACACCGATCATTCCGAGTCAATGCTGGGATGCATAAATTTCTCTGTAACAGACAACATATTCCAAAGCATGTGCAAAACTACCTGCCCACACATTCATCAAAGCGTGTGGTGAACTTTCATAAATCTCCTGTTACTTTTCCTCAGCTCTTTTTTTCTTGGCTGGTAAGAGTCACAGAGGATTTTTTTTCCTTTTAACATTTCAGTATTTGATATTATACCAAGGCAGGGTGCTGCCTACATATTGGGTTAGTTTATGCCATACACTATAAAGTACAAAAATGACATGACAGAAAGAAAAAAAGAGTTTTCTAATGTCTGTGACCTGAAAAAGAAAATGTGAGCAGCAAATACCCAAACGCAATTTTTATTAGGCAATTAGCTGATTGCTTTTCTGAACTAGTGACAAACTTGAGATACCTGCAGTCAGTTGGTGAGCGTAGGGATTTGGATTCCCTCCCATCTCAAGTGCAATAGATTCGTATACCTCAGCTTTGATATTTCCCATGGTTGAGGTTAAAAAACCACACGCAATAAACAACTGTTCTGTTTCAGTCATTTATTCCTTAAACACCGTTGTCAAGGGGTAGCAGAGCATTGCTAAGGAAAAGTCTATATAAGAATATTACCAGATGGATTTGTGCAGAAATGGATAATTAAGTAATGACCAATTAAAATACAATCTTTAAATCTAGTAACAGGAAAAATAAATTGTTATAATAGATGTTAATTAGTTTTGCATTTAAAATTGTTCACTCCTAATAATGCACTAGTATATTTTAATCTCAGATCATAATTTACTGTTTGTCTTCTTTTCGTCTTCATTAAAAGCTGTATGACCACTGACATACATTCACATATACATTCACACAGCTACTTTCTCAATAACACTGCAAAAAAATGGGACTTAGTTTCTGCATAAAAACCTATAGGAATCTGGGCTTTTCAAAAACGTAAATCCGCAACAGAAAGATACTGCTAATATAGAAGAAAATGAGACTTAAACTATCCTCAGCAAACATCACTGGTAAAGGTTCATTAGTATGTATTTTCACATAATTCAATTAGCCAAAATACATACAAATGCTGGCAGTGCTGTTCCCTGCTCTGGGAGCGTCAGTGAAGCTTTAAACAGATCTGAAACAAAATTGCATAAATGGCATGTAAAGCCCTGTGCATACAAAGATACCTTCAGGGTTCTAATAAATTCATGAAACTTTTTAAAGTGTGATTTCCTAGCAGGCAATCACTTTTAATTAACAGGATCACCTACAGCAACACATGTCCTTCAAAAACTTACATTATTTTTTCTTTTTGAATTTCAAAGTTTCTGTAGTAAAAGTTGAATAGCTGAGTAGCTTAACCTCAAAAGGATTGCAGGCTTTTATGACAGTTATAAACCACTGTGGTGCCTTCTTTATAAGAAGAAAAGATTCTTAACACAACAGAGAAAGAAGGAAATCTCTTTTTAGTCATAGCTAGAAGCAAGCATTTCCTCCAAAGGTCAGAAAACTTTTCCTCAGTTAAAGAATATTTTTAAGGACATTGCAGGCTACTTGTACAAGTAATCTCTGGTAATTTGCTGTATGAATTAAACATATAATTTCCAATACTTATTATTTTATATACTTATGCATTTTCTTTTATTTCTCTGAGCTCTCAGTATACAGGTTTGATAAACATGGGGTGAACTGGTGAAACTGGCTTCCCTAATGAGCTTTACATGAGAGCGAGCAGAGGGAAGCTCATCTCTTTAGTAAAAAAAAAAAACATACTAGTTTACTGAGCACATCTTTCAGGGCTGTGTGTTCGAGGTGGTGCTTGCCACTTGCTTAGAAGCACATTTCCATGTTCCCAAGCTGGCTAATCTTACCTGCAGATTTAAAGTGACAAAAAATTCCATATTTTGAGTTGGAAAGAAAATAACAGGAAAAACATGGTAAAAATGATGGCACCGAAGACAAAATTTAGAGGGCCAAAGCCCTATCCAGTCCTCATTTACATGAATCAATCCATTGATATTGGTACCTGAGAAACTTGAGCAGGTTTTGTGTAAATGAATTTAGGGAGAAGGACAATAAACAAAGGTATGTTGTGCCTGCTTTGTTCCAGGAGGTTTTACAGGCTGTAATGGCTTAGATACTATGTGTCCTCTAATAGTGGTAAATGTGTTTTCTTTGCTTGATTTTGCAGCTTCCTTGCAGGTGACAGTCCATTTAGACCACAGTAAAGGTGGTAGATGCTGAATTTATATGTCTTAGCAGAACAGTCAGCCTCGCGTCAGTGATACAAACAATGTCTTGTGTGAAAGTATTGGCACATTTTCCTTAGGTGCATTTTCTGACTTGGAGAAGAACAGATATGGTAAAGCTCTGGGAGTGGAAAGGGGAACAAGCACCCTTGGAGCATTTGAAAGTCCCACTCAAGAATTAGTTCTGAGGCACAAGTGGGCTTCTAAGAGGAGCAAAAGAGTAAAAAGTGTGTTTATGGATCAAACAGCCTTTCTGGCTAAAAGGAGCACGGCGCTTACAGTGCACCTGTATTTGAAATGAACATGTGAGGACAAAGTCATATGCCATGTAGTACTGGCTGTGCTATAAATGATTGTGCCATGTACATACCAAGGGGCTCATAATGCCAAGCGTCATTTAGGTGAATGCGCACCCTACGTGTACACGTAGGGATGTCTCTGCTATGGGGTGAGTGCCCTTTTGCAGCACCCTCCTGTCTCAATGTGGCGCCTTCTGCAACCTGCAACTGGGTGTTCCAGCTCTTTATTGCTCCTCTTTGAATTCTCTCTCTTCAACAAGCCTCTCTCATCAGTAATTATTCCTGTAGTTGCCTCCCCACCAGCGGCTATCCTATCTCTTGTCTGGTGTTAGTCTCATCCTGATTTCAAGCAGAAGCTTCACAAAGACACTTTCCATCATTTATCAGCAATCTTGGCTAACTGGGGAGGTCCCAGTTGACTGGAGGTTAGCAAATCACCATCTCTGGAAGTATATCACCATCTCTGGAGGTATTCAAAAGACGAGTAGAGATGGTGTTTAGGGACATGGTTTGGTAGTGGTTTTTGGCAGTGTTAGGTTAATGGTTGGACTCAATGATCTTAAAGGTCCCTTCCAACCTAGGCGATTCTATGATTCTATCGTTCTATGATTCTAGGAGCTGAATACCTGCCTTGCACCTGGGACTTTGGGCAAGTCCCCTCTTTCTGTGTTTGCTTTCTACCTGTTGTCATCTCTTTTGTACATTAGACTGTCTTTGGAGCAGTGGCTCCATCTTCTTCTTCAACATTCTTCTTCAACACCCAACACAATTGGGTGGTGTTGTACAGCAGCCAATAAAGGTTGCTTTTATCTTGGCAGAGGCCTCTAGTTTGTACAGAAGGCCAAATACAGGGATTTACTCCTAAGAATAAGACCACATTTCTCTGTATGGGAAATGCTAATGTTTTGTTGTTTGGAAATGCACATGAAACTTTAGTCTACAGTCATATTATACACAAAGAGTTACTCTACTGATAGTATTTCTAATAAGTTCAATAGATTGAATTTTGCTTTCTTTTTGTTGAAATTAATGAGGCCTTGTGTACATTTATGCCGGTCTGTCTACCTGTACCACACAAAGAGTAATCCATGTCCAGTATACAATGTGTGTGTGCAGCTGTGTATCTAGTGTTGACATGGATTACTGTATATTTTACTGTAGCCAGTAGCTGGATTATAAAGGACAACCACTGGACAATTATAAAGCATTCAGAAGGACACAGCCATGGCACAATTGTCAAAATATGCCAAAATAAATTAGCATCATGCAAAGTTAGGCAATGTTTAATTCATAGACTGTGCCTATATTTAGCCATCTTATTATTTGCAATATAATCCATTCATTTATTGAAGGTTAATGCCAAGTTTTTCTCCTGGGTATTTGGTAGATGTGTCACAGGCCAGTGTAGCCCTTTTGATTTCCGTCTACTAGATGGACTGAATTTGCTATAAAAATATACATGCTTGTGGGTGGATGTGCACGTGCAGGCCTCCCTGATGTAAGCACACTCAACAAAAATAGGGAGAATTCCCTAACCATTGCTGTGAGACACCTTCTGTGATCCCATTTTTCCTGGGAAAGACCACAGACGCAAAAGAAAATTAATAGTGGTTTATGAAAGAACAGTGTCACTGCCTTCGTAAAGAGAATGCTGTTGATTTTGCAAATGTACACATAAAGGATAATGATCTAAGAGAAGGCAAATCACCATTCACTTTTGAGGCACTCCATGAGATGGTGGAGGAGAGTCTCAAAGAGCAGCCCAGAAAGAAATCTTGTGAAAATGATATGAAATGTAGGAAGAGGACTGGGGAACAGAAAAAAAAGCATCAAAATGGCAGGGTTTGAGTGGAGACATTAAAAGGTGAATGTCCTGAGACCATCCGTATCTGGGAAATGATGTTTGTTCTGGTGCTGAGGTGATCAAAAATAGAGCTGGCCTAATTGAATGGAGAATATGAATAGCCTAACCAGGTTGAACACAGTGAATTAAACTGTTCTTCTGCAGAGAAGCTGGACTGGATTATGTAGAAATTTAATATATTTTTGACAGGGTTTTGAAGGGATGTGATTTGGAATTAGTGACAAGATTTTGAAGAAGGAATACTTTTATATAGATCACACTGTCTAGGGATATGCCTGGTGTCAATCATTTTGATAGCTAAGCACAAGAGAGCCTGACTTTCAAAGGTGCTGAGCACACACACAGATCTTGTTCACTTCACAGGGAATTATTTTTTTCATGGTCCTTGACACTTGAAAATCAGGCCCTAGGTTTCTGACCATTAAGGAACTACAATGTTACTGTAAATGAGGAAGGACAAATCATAAAATCATATATACGGAGAGAAACCCTAAGTCTTTTTGGGCACAAGATGAGATCTTTTATTCAGAAGATAAAACTCAACATTGTAGAATTTTCTTGGTAGGTGCACAACTTAAAAATGCAGAAGAGGGTAGGTGCATCTGTAAAGCTGGCAAGGCAGTGTAGGTCTGACCAAAAATCTGTATTTCTGTGTAGTCTGCCAGCATTAGGGAAGGACTCAGAAGCAAAGGTTTCACTGGCATTCCAGACTTTTGACTCTGGAGGAAGTCTGCACCCACCTCTTTTGCATGTCTGATTTCCACATCTCTCTTATCTCTGTTGGCCATGTCTTCTGTTCCATCTAATCTTACTGGTGACAGTTAGGTTCCCAGCTCCTAGGTTGTTCTTTGTGACCTTTCCCTGGTGATACCCTTCTGGAAGGCAAAGCTTCTGCAGCAGACAGAAGTGTGCAGAGCCCAGTGGGAAAGAGGCAAGGTTTGGAAAAGAAGTATCTGCTTCTAGGTTGGGCTAGAAAATGGGGTGGGTTTGGTTCACAGAACTTCATTCCATTCTGGAGCAAAAGAGTCAGCAAGCTAAGTACAGGCTGGGAACAGTCTTTCTGAGTTGGACTTAACTATGCTGGTCAATAGGGCAATTTGAGAGAAAAGAGTGACAGGTACCTCCAGAGTGGGCAAAGCAGTTGTTTGGTTTCCTTGGACAGAAAGAAAAGTGGGAGGGCTGGGAGACAGCTGGCAGCTGGGCCAGTGAGGACTGGGCATTACCTTACTCCAGTCAGCACCTACCCAGTGAAACTCTGATTGCTGGTATCCACTGGAGCCAGGAGTGCTTCCCTTCTGCTTTTCAAAAGTACATGTTAATACATACATATCAATAGCATTTATTTGTTCACTCCTAGGTTTGCAATCAGCATGACTTTGGCTTTTCCATGAAGTCTTGACAACCAGAAACACCCATGCCTTCCCTTTCACTGCACGTTGTTGCATGAAGTGAGTGGAGTTAGGTTTTTCTTCACTGTCAGTCTGAGAAGGCTTGAGGTGTTGCACCTCTGGTTGACTTCTCCGCTGTTAAGAGAGGACAGGATATGTAGACTTCCATGGAGGCTATCCTTCTCAGATCATATTTGGTTCTTGTTTTCTTTTTGAGTCAAGCGGACAATATTGACAGTGCTTTCTGCGCAAACTAACTGTGGCTGCCTCACAACAGAGATTATCAACCATGGGTGCCATATTGTCAGACTGCAAAAGGTGATCTGTACAGATTGCAGGAAAAATAAGTCTAACCCCACATATACTTATATTCCTATACAGCCAACTACATAAATGTGCAAAATGGGTAAAATAAAAATAATAAATGAGCTCAAACTCACTGTTTATAATTGTAAACTACTGTGGCAACACTGTGAAGTACAGTCCAAGGACTTTTTTTTTTTTGGTGTTTTTTTTTTTTTTTTTTTTTTTCAGAAAAAACGCAAGTGAAGGCATCCAGTCAAGGGTAACAAATACTGAGGGTCTGCCTGGAAACAATGAAAGATGTCTATGGCCTCTTCTAGTGGGTACTTGAGAAGGCATGAGTAGAGTTGTATTCTCTCAGCTCTGCTATGTAACCTTATTAAGTCACTTCACTACTATGCTTCTATTTCCATTGACACTTTCTATATGTCATTTTTATTGCTAGTCCTTTGCATGAGACCTCTTACCTTGAATTTGGACAGTACCTAGGAGAACTGGGACATAACCCCCACTTGCAGCTTCCTGTGTTACTGAATGTAACAGCCATGCCTAGAAACTTTCATGTCAACTAATTCCTAAAGACTGGAAAAAATACAGCTTTTCTGACTCAGAGTGGAATTATCATTAAAACTCAGAGAGGCAAAACAAGTTTTGGATGATTTTCTACCCATATTTTCAAATAAATTCAAAAAAGTAGGCTTTCTTTACTCCTGCTGATTTTCGTGAAGCTGGAACACAGTGGGTCATGTTTCTGCCAATTACACTGGTGCAATCCTCATTCATTTCACCTCCACTAATTTTAATTTTTATGACTTTGTAGGTTGCAAGGCATTTATCCTTGAGCTTGGTATATAGACATAGGCAGAGCTGCAGTTCCCTCTCCCTTGGGATTTATTTGCTAAGAAGTAGACCTGTGTCCATCCACCATGAGACAGAGCCTGACCCAGTGTGTTTAAAAGAAATAGATGAGGCAAGTGCTTCTGGGCCAGATCCTGGAAAGTACTGATTGCTTTCTGTGGACTAATGACTTGCCCTGCTGTCATGAGTTATGTTGTTTTGAAGTAGCTGCTGGGTTTTGGTTTGCCCTATGTAGAGAACCTGAAAAAAACAGTCTCTATAAGAAAAAAATAATTTTCTTAGGCTTCACCTTATCCCACATTAAGATGGGCTGCATGTTACCTACCTCAGAGCGGTGATATGGTAATTAGGAAAATAGATTTCACTCTGATGGCTGATGCAGGTGGAGAAAGGGAATAGCGGAGTGAAGGTGGGAACCACGTTCCCTTTTACAGATTCCAGCACAGAGAAAAAAGATACCAATAGCTGTAGGGCAGGATACATTTCTAATCAGGATTTAAAACCTAAATGAATGAATGCTAATGAATTATTGCTCCTTTCGTATTAATTAACAGGGTGTTTCATAGCACCCTCTAGAGAGCCAGCCATAACATTGTTGCACTATACGTGGTTTGTGTAGTTCTTCGCTATCTTGATTATCTCACTATTTTGTACGGACAAGGGCTTTTTGATATTTAGACATCAAAGTGCTTGGAAACAGCTGAAATTAGTTGTTACCTCACTAGACCAGCTGGTTCTGAGGAGAGCGGAGAGCAGTCTTAACTCATAGTCGTCTTGCTTTTTCTGGTTCATCTGAAAGTTACTTTAATGTTTAACTTACTTGATTTAATGCTCACAAGAAACAGAGAGTTGGAAAAAATCTGGCAGAAGAGGACTGAGGAATTGAGGAAAGGAATGATTCAAGAATGTTAGCAAGTAACAGGAGGCTGCCTCTCCTCTGAAAATGCCTCAGTGCAGCAAGGAGAAATACTAAGAAAACTATTTTAATTTCTACTTGGTTTTGCATTGCTGAGAGCCTGGATATTTAACTTCACGTAGGGAAAAAAGGCTGTGGCGTGTGTGCAAGTATCAACCGCGATGTAGCTGAGCAGCAGTAAAGCTAGTGCATGAATTAAAGTAAAGAACATATAAAAGGAAATAAAAGGATCTGCCTAGAGATCAAATGTGGCATTTGTACAGAACCTTATTCAAAATGGATACAAATGCATCAATTCCTCAGAATTATAGGTGAATCAAAGGAAAATTACATCCAGGAAGATAAAGCAATCTACCAGCAGCCTTACCATATGAGAGGCAGAGATGCAACTTTAAAGCTTCCCGTATGGCTTGCCAAAGAGCCAGATGTTGCAGGTGGAACAATGTCCTTTCTGGCTTAGCATCTGGTTCCTGTCGTTCTGATCCATAGAAAAAGGAGATGCGGAAGGATGTGGTAAAAATCATTTTATAACTTCATTTAAGAAAAGAGTCTTTTCTGTTGCTTTTGTAATAAAATCATATTTAAAATGAGCTTTTTCCTTCAGAGGTGGAGGCTATCACACACAAATGAATATGGGACCTCCACCTTTCACTGCAGTGTGCCATCCTGGAACCTGTTAATTCACTTGTAGCTTGAATGACTAATTTCTTAGCCAATAAGAGGTTATGTAGCCCCAAAGGGTAACATAACACAGAAAAAAAATCCTTCTTCACTTTTGAGGGGAACTGTTGACTGTTTGTCAGAACAAGGATTTGGGATTTATAGCCCCTTGGTTCCATCCTTGGCTCTGTCACCCTCAGAGGCATTTTGCATCCTGAATGTACTCTAGGTTATCCTCACCTCTTAAGGATATAACAGTCATTAACTTTCTTATAAATGTGGATAAAATAATACTCATCTATAAAATGTTCTAAGATTTTTTTTTGCTAGGTGTGAAAAGCAGTTCAGATTCTGGCTTCCCACAATCTTGGTCATTCCTGTCTAGTCTTCACTGGTTTTTCAGTTTTCCTTGAACAAGATGTTATCACCCAGATATATCAAAATAGAAAGCTAACAACATCAGTTCTTCCTTCCTTCCTCTGTCATCCTCTCTCTTCCTCTCTGTACATAGTCTATCTCCAACGGAAAGAAAGATGTGGTTTTTATTGTACTAGGGTACCATAAATCCTTTGAAGAATTGATTACAATGATTCTCCTTCAATTTACTGCCTTTATGATGAAGTCTTATTGCTATTGATTAAGTTACTTCGGTTGTGTGCTAATTTATATTGATTGGTTAATTTGTTTTTCTCTTACTTGAGTACTTTTCACCACCAACACTGAGTTTGCAGCATGTGAGAGTGGTAATACTGCTGCAAAAAACAAAGACCTGTAGATTTAGGACGTAATGTCAGGTTCACCAAGAGGACATTGCTAAGCAGATCACAAGGCAAATGACAGAAAAGATGAGTACAAATGAGTTGATCACTCGCCAGAGTCCAGTTTTATGTGGCTGCTGGATCCTTGTGATAGTTTACTGTGAAGGACAGCAGGCACCTTTCTTGTCTTTTTCATGTTGTACCATACATCAGGCGAACACCAAAGTCTCTGTTTGAGGTCAGTTTTATTATTTTAAATCCAAAAATGTTTTGTATTCCAGAAGCTGTAAAAAATATTATTGCTCCAAACACCTCCCATGACCACTGGAAGGGGGCTCATGAAACTCCATATATATACTCCCTGTAGGCAGTGTCACATAAAATATGATATGACATGGTAACATAACAGAGACTGACAGGTTATCCAAGGGCTTCCAGGAGGAAGACAAGTATCTTAGTGCCACTGGCACATCATTATAGAAATTACCAGTGAGCTATTGTCTACTGTAGGTTTCAGAAGGTGCCTCTGGGAAGAGGAGTGGGGTTTCTGAGAGGAGTCAGTTTGTGGGAGAGGATCCCACTGCAACTGGGCCACCAAACAGAGATTAGCAATCAATTAATGCGTAACAGTGGGAAAGCTGGTGGCTGGGAGAATCCACGGCAATGCTGGCACAAAACCTTGAAAGGATTTCCTCTTATTATTTCCACATCATGATCACTAGAATCAGACTCATGTTCTATGAGAAGTACTGCTGAATGCTTGTTATAATTTCTGAAAGCAATTATTGCAGTTTATATCTGACCTTCTGGCCTGCACAGTTAAAAACAGGTGATGTCCAAGGCTTCTGTCAGAGTCTGAGTGCTTTGATTTTGTTAGCTCAATCAAATTCCTTGCTTTCTCCTGTGTCTCAAAGGCCAGAGCTTTCTGCTTTACTTTTTCCACTAAATAAAAGTTTGTGACTAGAGCCCTCTGTGTTTGTGCCCTGTAGTTATAAAAAAAAATTCCTAGACTTGGCCTCAGGTCATGAGCCTGGCCAAAAATTTCACATCCAAATTTTCCTCCAATATGGAGTAAGTATTTGTCTCTAATGAGTAATCTTTTTCTCAGGGAGTGAAAATCTAACTCAGAGGCAATGGAGATAGAGTCAGGCCCTATATTTGGACATATTTGTCTATTTTAACATCATATAGAACTGTATTTGACACCAATATTACTAATGACTTTTAGCAGTCTGGGAAATTATATGCACATGCCTTTTATAACAGCATTTGCTCCAATTAAGCCTAAATCAACAATCTCATTATAGCTGAGTTCTTGTGTGTTTGTGTTTTGGGTTTTTTTCCCTGAAAGCAGTTGGTTGGTATCATCTTGCTTGATTTTTGAGTGTGACATGAAGATTAAATTAAAACTTGATACTGAATTCTTTCAGAGTAATATGCCAGTCTGGCTTAGTAAGGCTTATATTTATCCAGAAACTTCTACACATGCTAAGATAGAGAGGTGATGGGAAACTGAAGCTGTGTAGTAACATTTTATGGCAAAAAGGGCAGTTATGCTTTTCCGTTCAGGAAGTCACACCAGTTTAGTGTTAAGAGACCTGCACATTTTGCTGCCTTCTAGCTCCTCATGCTTACCTTTTCCCACCTGCCAGACACTCACTTTGTGCTTCTCTTACCCCTTTCCATCATGCCGCAGCCCGCTCATGCCTGCCACTGGGTCAGAGCTTCTGCATGTACCCCATTCCCCAGCTACCTTAGTCTGCAGCTCTGCAACTCTATCTTCTTCTTATACCAGGAGCTTATAGTAGTAAATAAAATGGGGCTGGGCACAGGCTTGAGCGCTCATGTGACTGTATATTGTTGAACTGTCAACAGGCTTCTTGGCATGGTTTAGGTGACAGCCACTAGCACTCTCCCGGACAGTGCCATAGTTCCCTGGCATTAGCCAGGGACTAGTCCTAGTAGGCAATTCTAATGCAGCCACCCTGTTCTAGGGAAAGCAAATTGATATATATGGGCACCAGCCATTTCGTTCCACTTGGCCTCTGAACAGAGAAACATCTAGGGCCTGCTTTATTTAGTTGCACTGATGCAGCATGTGTGTCCATTCCCCCTCCCTCCCTTCCCAGCCCTGCTATGCTATTTTGAAGGCCTCATGTGCCTCCTCCTCATGCTATTTAGTGCTGTCTTTTCACAAATATGTGGTTTAGGCTGCGTTACTAATACTTCTGAGTGCTCAAAAATCATAAGATGCTGCAGCACAGAGAATTATGTCATTGGCTTAAATATTAGAAGGTTAAAAATAATACCTTTTAGGCTCCTTTTATTACCTCTGAGGCATTTTTTGGCAGGAAAGGAGAGGTTTTAGGACATATTCTGGTCATGCTTCCAAGCTTTCCTCTGCATCATTGATGGAAATTACCTTTTTATTATTAAATGAGAGTAGAAATTCTCAGCAAATCATATGATCCCCGGAGTAGAGGCTTTAAAACCGATACAGTTAGCAACAATAATTTAGAATAGAGGGATATCATTAGCGTTATCTCCAATCTTCCAGTTGTTGGAACTAGATGGAGGGGGTCTTGGCCCTAAAGCTGACTTTGCCCAGAAGTCCCAGGAATGGAAACCACTGTAAGCACAGGCTTAGGCTATGTTTACATGGCACAGTGCAATGCCATGTAGAGAAACCGCATTTTGTCAATTAGAGCTAGTTTGAGTATCTTCGTACGGCACTATATTTGTTCACTGTAGATATACTCATTACCTTCTTTCAGCCTCTGCCAGAGTTTTCCTTGTGTGTGATAATGAAGGGGTCCCTTTGTTCCATGTTTGCTGCTGCTGCAGAGGGTAATGGACCGTGTTCAGGCAAGCCTGCTGCACTGACCTCCAGTGCAACTCCCAACATACTTGAAAAATAAATGGCCAAATACATTTAAACATCAAAGCATTGATTTGGGAGCTTAAACTTTATGCTCCTGTTTTGAAAATTTAAAACTTTTATACAGCAGTTAAGAAAAAATATGGTTGCATTTGTGCTCTTATTAGTGGACACTGAAATATTTTTCCCATTTGGTTATCGTCAGAGTGAATCCACATAACTGATTTCAAAGCTTAGAGGCACAGTTTCTCACCCACATGAATGGTCCAACCATAAAACTTGATATTGAAAACAGAAGAGAATTACTGGATGCTGATCTTCTCAAATATACTCTAGAAAACAAAGAAAACCGAGATAGACCTATGAAGCTTAACACCTGATACCTGGAAAACACCACACATAAACATGTATGTAGACACAAATAAAAGGAAATCAGAAGTAAGCAGGGAATAACACCTTTCTCTCTTCAGATAAATGGTTCTATCTGAGCTATAGCACCTTACTGAACCATGAAGGTAGTGAAGCAGGGCACATAATTCATGTTTCGGGCCATTAGAATGAATTGAGTCTCCACAACTTTATAGAAACATCATCCCTTTAGCTCCATTTAAGCTATGTGCTCAGCCTGAGTGAATGCAAACAAGATCTCCAGCAAACAGCATTTTCTTAAAAGCAATAAATGCTCTCATGGTCTTAATTTTAGTGATGGTTTCTTAAATGATGCTTTCAGGTCTCGGGAGAATGTAAATGGCATGAAATGCAGCAAGGAGAACTGCAAAAAGTCCATGCAGCAAGTAATGAGAAACAATGGCTGCTCCTCCCAGGGAGTGGACTAAATCATCAAACCTGCAGAAAAAAGTGGACCTTGCACTGCCATCAGTAATTCCCACCTCTTTTTCTTCTTCAGAAACAGAAGCATAGATGTATCACAAGTAGCCTAACATGATCCTAGTTGCTCAGGCTCTGATCTAGCTACCTAAATAAACACATAAGCACCTCCTTGCTCTTGATTATTTTGGTGGATAAGGTCACCCCCGTGGATAAGCTTGTTTAGATGCCACGCGTCTTTTCTTCATCCTGACACCAATATTATTCCGTACTTGGACTACAGTGTTGGTCACTTTTGTGTATTTACAGACCATAGCCACAGTCCTTCCTGATGCACTATAAACAATAATTAGGCTTTCATTTTGCAACTTTTTTCACAATGGCTGCTGATTCTTGTGACAAGATTTTTCTCAAGGCTATCCTTGGCAAGGTGAGGAACAGTAATATTGATATCGATTTTCTTGTTAAAAATATTCCCATGGCTGAGGAGGATCCAGGTGGCACTTGTGAGTGTGCAGAGCCCTCCTGATGTTTGTGGGGTCACGTTAGAGAGGGCAGCCAACACTGGCATAGTGCAGGCTAGTGGCAAGAGCAGCAGAATAAGACTTTTTAAGGGTCTAATTCTGTTTTCTCCAGGATTTGCTGGTGTATGTAAAAACACTTATCCCCCGAGTGTCAGTTTGCCTGTGTGCAACAGGCTTGTGGAGTGTTCTGAAAATTAAACCTATTTACACACATGGTGGGATCCTGGGAAGGAAGATGCTGGAGAAGTGGAAGGTATTAATTACACCATGCTAGTTTCTGCACTCTACAGAAGTGGCATCACCCCTTAGAGCAAATCATGCAAAGTTACCCTGGTATTACCAAACAGCAGGAGATACTTGCCACACAATTTCATTAAGAACTGCGGGTGTGACTCTGGCATGTGGGATGATGTAGTGAAAGCTTGCATGGTCCCCCATGGCATGAGAAATAAATGCCTTAGCCTAAAATTGTGACTTCAGATTAAAGTGCCACATGCAGTTATTTGGTTTCAGAAGTTACTCAGAATGAAAACACATTTATTAGAGTAAGTGCAATCTATATCTGATAAATGGGAACACATCTGGTCCATATCCCTGATACAAACCCCTCAGTATTAATTATATTGATGGTTAAAGCTGAGGAGTGAGTTGAACATTATTTATAGTGATCTTTGCTAAGTAAATCATTTTAAAAATGGCTTTCTAAATGTAACGTTTCCCTTTTAAGAAGCCCTACAGAATTAAAGAGGCTTTACAATGGAACATGAAACATATTGCAGAGGGAGAGACAGAAGCTTGCTTGATTAATGCGCACGATTATCAGCGATGCAAATCACTTTCACTTATTAAGTCTTGTTTAATATCCTAATGAAGGCTTCCTGAGCAGATTTGATAATTCCAGAGAAAGTGACTGTGAACTAATGCCCTTTCAACATGTTGAGAATGAGCAGTGCTATAAAGAAAACCTCATTTACTATAATTCCCACCAAATGTGGTATCCTTTTCTAGACTCCTACCTCACAGCAGGAGACAATTAACCTTTTCGGTGCCAGAAGTGATTCCCAACATGTTCCAGCTGTGAAGGCCAGCAGGTCAGGCATGAATGAAGTTTACCTTCCGCTTTTGGTCTGAAAAACCACAATTATGCAAACATGTCAAGAAAGCCCTGAGCAGCTCTGGGCTTTCACGTGGGTTCTGTCAGCACGTGCAAATGTGCTTCTTACCTTAGAGAGAAGGGGTCTGCATCAGTTCAACAAAGCGGTGTGCTTCTCCCAGGGAATGCTGCATATAGCTCAAATTAATTTAGAGCAGATCTTTCTGAATGCACCTCAACAGCCCAGAAGATTCCCTTGCTCAATATCTGGGTAATTAAGTCCTTGTTGCTTCTAAGCCTGTAACAGTCATATTACTGTAGCTGTGATGGTCTAATGATAGAAGAGAGTCAAGGTGTGTTTTGGGAGGTAATGCCTTTTTTCCATAGAAAAAATTCTAAATTTGGAAGTGGTGGGAAGTGATGGAAAATGGCACATTTTCCTTTTCCTCCCCTGACCCTATCCGTGCAATGGATGATTTAACGTTACCGCACTGTTCCAGAGTTAGGGTGGCCACACCTATGCGCAGAGAAATGAGCTGTTAATGCAGTGGGTTGGAAAGCCCTCTACATGTGGTGTGAGCTGGGAGCCCACGTGTTCTACTCCAGAGCTATAAGCTTTGCCTTAAACCATGCCTTTCCCAGACAGAGCTGCAGTTCGGTCCTTTGCAGTTTCAGAGATTTACAGATTCCGCCTTTAATTTAAAAGAAGAAAAACAATGTCAAACATATAAAGGAATAGCTTTGATGAAAAAAAAAAAGCGATTTCACCTTGTGCTTATCTGGAGATTTTCTAGGAAAAACAAGACTCATAGTTAGATTTGTTTTTAAAACAGCCAGTCCCCTGGGAAGGAAGCACCTGAGGGGGAGAAACGGAAAGGCAGCAAACCCTTAAGAATTTTGTGACCATTTTTATTAGATTTGTATTAGGGCAAGGAATATGGATTGGACTGTGTATTTGTAGACATGTTCATGAAACACGTTTTCTAATCCACATAGTCATATAGGACAGGATTTTAATACAGATTTATAATAAATACAGTTTGGTGGTACGCGTTTCCCACATGACTGAGAGCTGTCATATAAAATGAGACTGTAGGGCTGGATTTGCATTTTTATTTCTGTGTATAATGAATTGAGAACAGCATTTCAGATAACTATAGGTGACGTGATGGATCTCAACGGGATAATCAAATTTCAGCTGATAATATAGTAACAGCAGTAAAAATAAGGATACTTTTAAGAGCTTTTTTTGTTAAAAATAAAAGACAACCAAGTTGTATCAGTCGAATTGAGAAGGGCTTTTACACACCTTCTGAAACTATGTAAAGGCAAATAATTATTGCAGTCCATCAGGGAACTTTTCACAAGGAAAACATTTCAGTATATAGCTATATCATATGTTCAATTTAAACATAAAAAGTAATTCTGGCTGAAAAGCCCACGTGTGCTACAAGAGTGAAGAAAATGTAGATATGTTGTTGACTTTGGGATATGAACTGAGGTAGACTGAACCACGGTTGTCAAAACCTGTATACACGTATGTTTGTTGCTGTACATGCTGGAGACATCTAAGTCCTGTGTTCACATGAGAAAACTTTGTGGTTTGGCATTCCTCAAGACTTCAGCTGGAACAGACATCACTTAAAAAAATATCTAACGTCAGGTCAAAGGAGAGGGGTTGCTCCAAGTCCTTTGGTCATATAAATGAAAATAGAACATTTAAATAGAACAAAAAAATATGAGATGTTTTAGGGAGTTTTGCTTCAAAGAGTGTGAAACAGCTGCTTTTTCCTTTTTTCTTTGATAAGGCAGTGTTTCAAAATAAGAGTTGTCAACATTTTTTCATGAGAAATCAAAAAAGATGATCTCCAAGCCAGTTCTTAGCCCTTGGAAAATGTTACTACAGAAAAAAAAATATGTTATTTTCACAGCCTACCTCTTGAAAACTTTCCAACAGAGCTGTTGCTCATGCAGTGGCAGAAAGAGAATGAGAAAGCCATAGAGATATGTGGAACATAGAGACTAAAAAGGTGTAACTGGAATAACAGAGGGAAAAATAGAGGGAAAATGAAGCTGAGGATTCGAAAACTAAATACATTTGGGGTCATATCATACATACTAGTGTTATTCAGTTCCTAGATAATAGGCACAGGGACATACCCTGCTAATTCTCATTAGCAGTTGGCCCCGAGGCTGTGACTGTCCCTCTCTGGTATCGACATTTTCTTGTCTTTGTAACCTCTATGTTACTGCAGTATAATGGGCTTGAGTAAACCCTGAGAGATCCCTGAAGAAGTACCACTGCATACTTCTGTGCCCTGGATGGGGTGTTCAGGGTGGGATGCAGGCTTTATGATAGATACAGGTGTATCCAAAAACGTCTTTTCTCCTGCCTTGGGACAGCCTGTCTGCTGGATCCAGCCTCTTTGGAGCTCCTGGAAGCTTACCTCCCTAAAGCTACTAGCGTGTTATTGTAGTTGTAGTTCTCCATCATGCCTGCTCTCACAACTGGTGCGGCTGCTGACAACTCTACCATTTTGGTTAAGCTGTTGATTGACTGTGAAGCAATATCTGGAGAATATGGTCAGGTCTACTTTGGGCAGATGCAGTGTAGCTGGCATGCTTCAGCTAACTCAGTGTTCACCACAGTTTTGTTCTAAGTGTGGACAGTCACATATGAAATGTGCTAACTTCTAGTGGTTGTGTTATAAATTAACCATATATCCTGAAAGAAACAGAGGTATCAGGCAGCTCTTCCTACCTGCTGAACTTCTTCTCCAATATCAACATTTATTGATGTTCATATGCCAAGACCTCATTTTTTGGAGGCAGTCCTATCTAGATAGGCTTTCTCCCTCTTTTCATTGTTCTTTACCTTCTTACTAGAGGCACAAAAGGGCATTTTCCTCTAAGCTGATCTCATTCACATGGCCTGTATAATAAAAAGGCCTGCCTGGAAGAGTGCTTCTGAAAAACAGGTATCTGTTTTCTAGCCCCAGGCATTTAGCATGTGTAAGCATCACAGAAAACTACTACTTTAGTGTGTAAAAGCATTTTTAGTACCCACTGACAGCAGTCATAAGCAAGCAAGTGAAAGACAGCACTGAAAAATATCCTGATTTTATGTTCCACAAAGATACAAAATAATAAACTCCCCTCCCTCTGATTCCAATGAAGCACTTAATCATTAAAGAATAATTTCCTTTGGAGGTAGTATATTGTTTGTGAGGGATAGCAGTAAATATGCACCTCTTGTAGATCACTGTTTCTAGGTTGCTGTGTGATTTGAAAGTATTGATGGCCACCAGCCTACTTCCAAAGTAAGCAAGTGGCCCTGCTGCAGACATTACTATCATAACTGACATCCATCCCAATTACACAAGAAGAGAGGCCTTGAGCTAAGGGACGTGGAGTCCAAATTACCCTTTTAGCTACAGAGGTGTTTGCTGTCTGTCCAGATTAAGGCAGTGTTGGGATGTTGTAGAGAAATCACCAATCGTCCTGTACATATTGGGTGAATAAAGAAAAGAAAGGAGTCTCCATGGATACTAATCCACCATCTTTTATAATACTAACCACACTGTTCCTTTCTTTCTTTTTTTACCTTTATGAATATAATGTATTTCTGCGTATTTTCAGTTCAGCAACACTTTGTGTTTTAAAGCTCATTGTGCCCAAACAGATGAACACACTATGTTGTCCAGCAGAGATTGGCTCTTTTTGTCAATCTTCTCCTCTTTTAGTATGAAATTGTATAAGCATCTCCCCCCTGGACAGCACCAGCTTTTAGTAACTATGAATATTTAGGAAGACTTTGCAGCAGTCACTACTATTGGCAAATTAAAATCTCATCTAATTCACTGAAAAACAGAGTGAAACATTGGTTGCTTCAAAGTAAATGTACCCTTGACCTTACCGTGCCCAAGACTGTATATAGGCTGTTTATAAATACATGTGTTTGTTATTAATAATCCCAGTGTATTTGCTACAAAGGCTGAAATAAATCAGTGGCGAGGCACTAGATAATAGTGATACATATACATACAGATAAACTAATTTCCAGAGATTAAAGGAGAGTAAATTTCCTAGATGAACTGTAAATTTCACCACCCACCTGTGGGGTGTGTAAATATAGATATTGGGTGGGAAACAGGTTTTATTTTACTACTGACGTGATGCAGTGATGAACTCTGACATGTTGCTGGCTGTGGTTACTTGATAAGTGTAAGATGTGAAAAGCCAGCAATAACACTAGATGGTATCAGATCTCTAAAATAATATGTGTTTGAAGGTGCTAGGTATAAATATGACACTACAAAAATAAAAACAGACAAAAGTATAGTTCATTCATGGAGGGAAAGAAACATCAGAGGAAACAGATCTTTCTTTTTCTGTAGACTTTTAACAAGGAAATTGAGCACTAAAAAAACAACAACTTTAAAATTATGTTTAATATTCTGGTAAAGCCAAGTGATGTGCTGCCAGAATTTTATCAGGAAAAGCTTCTGAGAAGTTTTTAGCTGCTGACCCTTATGGTGCCACCTGTGTAAGACCATTCTCTCCCCATCTTTGCCTCACAGACCAGCAATTACTTGCCCTCCTTCCTTACCTCTCACTGTCTTCACTGCTGCTGCCTGTGCTACAGCTGCCCTCTGCAACCGGGCTAGGGCTATACCTAAAAAAAGAGTGGTGTTGGCCAGGGCTCACTCACATCTCTTGGTTCTGAAGGCATGTGAAAAAAAATGTAAAAAATAATTAAAAACAAATTAAGGAACATCCTTATGTTTTACCTTGAATCATCAGACTACATGCAACCATCTTCTAGTGGTACAAATCAGTAAAGCCTTAGTTAGGCCAAATCGCTCTTAATGACTTGTTTAATCAGTTGTCTAGAGAGCATGTTTGATGGCCTCATGTCATTCAGGCCAAGATTCCTCCAGGTGTTTATGTGCCTTCCCCTGTCATCTAGATGTCTCATGAGTAGATTTTCTAGTTCCTTCTGGCTTTGGGTGGAGCAGCATGATATACTATTACTTTTCTGCATTATGTTCTGGAGCTTCCAACTTCTTTCTTTGGGGTAAGTCATCATGTTCAGGATTTATTTGCTCCAAAAAATCCACGTTTCTTGGATTCTCAAAAATGTGTGCAATAACTTAAAGCTTCAGACCCAGAGCAGAAGGAATACATCTGTTCCTCCATCAAGAGACCACATTATGCAGAGAAGTAAAACTGGGTCAAATTTCTGGGCACTGTAAGTTAGAGCAGCTTCTTTGAAGTAAATGGACTTAGACCAATTAACACCAGCTACAGATCTGCTTTGCCGGATTCCTGGTGAGCGCAAGAGGGCTGCCTAATGAGACTCAGTGGAGAAGGGACTGTAAAGGAATGGATCTAAATAAGTGTCAGCCAACCCATCTACACTGCTTAAAATTGTTCTAGGTGATAATACACTTGTTAAGATCAAAGACAGGACAAGGAGAATATATCACAAATGCTTCTGGCTTGAGGAATCCTAGAGAAGAACTGTAGGCTTCCCATCTCCACTGTCCGCTGTGGCTGCCTTTGCCCCAGTTACAGTGCTGGAAGTCCCTCTTATTTCCTACAGGCAATGCCTGTGCTTTCTCCTGCCCTCTCCTGTATTGCTTCAGCTAGAAAGGGGCATGAGCATTTCCATCTCTCCTCATCTCCACAGATTTTTCTCACCCTAATGGCAAAGCTACAGGGGTACAAGGGAGCGTGGATGCTGTGTGGACTCTGGGGAGGTCAGGCCAAGATGTTTGGTGGTAAACATGGATTATGGGGATCTCAGATTACTATGTCAGGCATCTTAAAAATATCCTGATTATCAGAAAGTGCTTAGTATTTTCTGGAAAAAGAGTTCATTTAAAATGCTTGTGGTTGAGCACCCAAGAGCAGAAGGAATTTTCTAAAGGGTTGGCTGCCTTGTCTTGTGCTGGTGTGAGCAACTGCTTCTGGAGCTCAGCTGGGGCAGGCGGCGCCAGGAGGCAGCCTTGGGAAGCCCTCCACACAGGAAGCTCAACATAAAAGCAAAGGCTGAACAGGTGAGTAATAAAAAACAAGGCAAGCCCATGTGCCTTGCAAATAGCAGCACCAAAAGGTTACACACATTACCAGAGCTTTCACGTTAAAGTTACCTTCCCTGAATCAGAGACCTGGTTCAGGGTGTCTCTGAACCATTACCTGGAATATGGACACAGAAGGGAATAGAAAAGGGAAAGTTCCCATATCGAATGCCATCTTGTTGCTTTGACCAGTCACCTTTTAAATATTTATGTTTTATTTTTATCTGCGTATTAGTGAGACATTATTTGTGCACATGCTGTTAAAAACAGTTCTAAGGGAAACACACTTCCAGCTGGTTTCCTCCTGTTTTCCATCTGCTGTGTGTATGTGTCTTTGGAGGCATTTAACTGTTTCTTGTCATGGTAATTGGTATTTTTTCAGTAGTGAAGGTGGGAGGGGTGGAGGAGAGAAGCCCTAAGGCATCTGTGTTTGTGCTCAGTTGATCTAAAAGAGATTGTCCTGGTTATTTCCCAATAAACATTATGTGCTTTAAAAAAGATGGGGTGGGACAGGGGAAGGGTATCAAACATCAAGTAACATTAAGTTTTTAAGAGTTAACTTCCCTAAATTGTATCTTTGTATTCTTCTATTTATGCATCGCTACTCTTTCCCCATTTAATCTTAAATATGTAAATCCTCAATTTATCTGGAATTACTTAGTGAAAGGCTGATGTGTGAGTGTGGCAGATTATAATATTCCATCGCCACCCCTGATCCTCTTTACCTCTTATTCTTTTCATAGCAGATCAAAAAAAGCTGTATGCGTGCCACAAGAATATATTATTTTAAGAGACTTGGACTTAGAAATTGATTTCCTTGATGAGAAAAGGAAAAGTCTCCTTCTGACCTGAAGGGTCACTTCATAATCCTGTCACTCTACATCAAAAAAGCTTTTTTTTTTTTTCTTTTAGTAGAAGATGAGAATATTTCTGAAAAGGAATTAATTTTTCAGATACAGTGAAAACGATGACTTAAAGAGACTTAGCAGATGATAGAGGGCTGTCCTATTCAGAATACATCTCCTGTGATTAGAACAAGCTCTGAATATATTTTAGGGTCAGGCAGTTTTAGATGGAGATTGGGATTTATACTTTGGGATGAAACTGATCTTATATTTTTATCAAAGTACTTAAGGTTTAAGCTGTAGTCTTCCCTTTTTTTGCAAAGGGATTTCACCGGTTTTTATAATGGGGATTGATGCAAGCAGCCAATAATTTCTATGTATGGATTTTAGTTAATAGGATGTTTGAAATGAAATGACTTTCATCACCAATAATTAGGTTCAGCTACTAATACTTTTTTCATAGTAGTTTTCTTAACAGAAAGTACCTGATACCAATGTAGACTTTCGTAATCTACTTTATTTATGCAATTCCTGAATATGTGTTAAAAAAATTCCTTTAAACTGTATACTTAAAAAGCAGCAGTCCCAAATATTGTTATGCATTAATAGCATGCTAATGATGTATGTATGCACAATCCACACAGGTGCATATATGTACATGTCTGATCATGTGTGGAGACATGGGAAATGCTAACTTTATATATATACATACTTAAAAAACATTATGAGATATACAACATATGAGAATTTCATAGATGTAATATAATGTATAAAGCATAATATACAACAATATATAATATCTAGTAAATATATTTTAATGCACGGATAGTAGTAGTATATATTAAATATACATTGTATATTACATAGATGTATATTATGTAACCATTTAATAATCATATAGGAGTAGTCAAAAGCTATGAACAAGAGGCTCAAAACATTTTAAACAGCTTGAAAGCTTTTGTGCAGGTGCACTATAAAAATGGAAGGTCACTGCTCTGAAGACCTTAGAATTACAATTTGTTTAGATAATGATAATCATTGTATTATACTGTATGTCTTTAACATAAGGTATATAAAAAGAAATGCAAAATCCCTTTCTGCAGATAAATTGGCTATTGTCTAGACTATCTGTTACTTGTTCTAATTGCTGGTCTGAAGGCAGCAGCAAAATATTGCCCACTGGAAAAACTGTTCTTGTGATGATAGCATGAGGTCCTAAAGCAAAAGCCATTATTGAATAAGTAAAGAGGTTTTTTAATTTGAGAACTGTTCTACCAGGAGAATTTTTCTTGTTTTGCTAGGCTTTTAAAAACTAATAATTTATGAATATTTAGTGAAGGTTGCTAGTTTATCTTACTGGCTGCATTTGGAGATCGGCAGAGAGCTGTATCGCATTTAGGAGCTGCAAAACCAAAGTAAATCTGTGGCATGAGTTCTCGCTGGTGATTCCTGTACGAGTCTGGCCCCTAAATGCTGATGATAGCTTCAAATTGTAACCAGAGGATCCCGACTGCTAACTTGGGTTGAATTGAAAAGCAGGGTTTTAGTCTAATAATCTAGTTTAGATCTGATACTCCCACAGGAATCTGGCGAGGGGAACCGGTACTTTTAATCACGTTCACTGTATTCAAGGTAGCGGAAGTCTGTGAGGATTTTGAAAGTGCGGTAAAAGCCCTATTTTGAATCTAAGGATTACATCTGTATCTAAACCAGATAATATAGCCTTTACTAACAGAGAATATTTGCATGACTTGAATTTTCTGAACCTTAAAAATATAACTGTAAATCTTCGAGTAATAAGTAGAACTAAATTGCAGGGAAGTTGTGAGTTCCTTCAGGGCAAAACAGGAAACAGGAAAAATGATACTTTCACCCAGGGAAACACAAAAGCTGGACGTGTCCGGGTACCTGCTTGGGGAAGGCATTCAAAACAGGGAGTCCGGGGACAGTTTCCCACTCTCAGCCGTGTCCTACGGAGCCATTCAAAAGGCAGAGCTGTGTCTACTTAATGGCTGAGAGAAAAGAAAAATCCCAGGGTGAGAACTGTTTACTCTCCTACCCCGGGATAAATTCCGAGAGTTACGGGTTGCTTACTTCTGTGCAATCACTTGCAGTTATTTTTAATTTCATGAGTGCTAGATGCAGTCTGATTTGAAGTACTCACATAGGCTGGTATTGAGCCCCTTTCCCCCTTGCTGGAGCCCCCCCATCTCAGGGCTCCTTTATTCGGGATGTCAGAGCGCACCCATCACCATGGCACTCACGTGCCCCCCGACAGCGCGCCGAACAACGCGACTAGCATCTGTCGGGGCCGGGCGTCCTTTCTTCCACAGCCGCCCCTGAACTCGATCCACCCTGCCCTCTACCTGACCTCTTCCCAAAGCTTCTCGCTCCCCGCCGCCCGGGTGCCGTGGCTCAGCTCCGCTTTTCAAACTATCACCCTTGGAAGTGCCTCCCCACCCTCCGCATCGGCTGCGAGAAGGAGCCAGCAAGGAGCAATCTTGCCACGTGAACTTCCCTTTGTTTTTCTTTGCGCTTAAGACGGACCGTCTCCCTAGTAACTTTTGTGGCACTATATGTGAAGGAGCTCATTATGTAAAACATACGTTTTCCTCCCTGCTAAAAGTCCACGGAGTGTTGCTCAGAGCATTTCAACGGCTGCATGTTATGCCAGGATGTTAACTCTGCCACAACCCTCTGTTTATCAGCTCGTACATCACTCCACTGTAGAGCGGCTCTAAAGATTGCTGAAATACAAACTTACTGCATTTCATCCCAGCGGAAGCTGGATGCGGTTGCTCTCCAAGCCAGCTCTGAGAGCTGAGCCTTCAGAGCTTTTGTACCTATATTTGATCAAAGATGCTAAACCCCCAAGTACAATGTATAATATTGAAATGTATGAGAAAATAAAACCACCCCACCTCTCAGGACTGAGAAGCCTAATGGCTGGAAGCGGTACGGTGGTGCAGGATTTTCCTATTGTTTCAGCAGAGGGGAAAAAGTTGACTTCGAGAATGATTTGCACATACCAGTTCCCTGAAAAGAAGAATGTGGGGCCAGTTCCATAGTTTCCGAATGAAATCTAACCTTCAGCCAAAAATTGAGCTGTCCAGGTTGACAACATTCAGGAAACTGTGCTTTTCTGGAGAGACGACTGCAGTGGCAAAGATAAACCGGCAGGAAGGTTTCTTTGGAATGATACGAATTTAATGAATCATATCCACATTAAAAAATTCCCAGCTGGTCTTAAATTTCAGGGAGATTTAAGTGATAAAAGATATTTTCCCTGTCCCTTTAGATGTGTATTAGAGATGAGAGGCCTTAGATAAGCCCTCCTGGGAATCAAGCTTTCCTTTTTCTTTAATTTGTTTTAAAGAAAGAAAAGAGCCAGGCATGCTTCTGAGCCTCAGATGGATATAATTAGTTATTTGCTATTACTGGACTTTTAAAGTTGTCTACTCCCACTCTTTTTGTATTAAATAATTTTCTTTTTTTTTTTAAACACAGACTAATGAAAAACTACATGGTGCTTCCCCCCCTCCAAAAAAAAAAAAGAGCTGTACTTATTTGCCTTCCCCTTTCCACCATCCTTGTGCACGGTGCATCCTTTCCCCTATTAACATATTGATTTATTTAAATTAAAAATAATGATCTCCTTTCCCCTCTCCTCCTCCTCCCAGCAGCAGAGTCTGTCTCTGATCCTTATTAACAAATTGATTGCAGTATTGGTGTCAGTATGGCTCATTTAGTAGCTCTTTTGCCTAAGGTCCAGAAGGTTGGAGGAGGGAACAGCTTCCACACGTAGATGCTGGCCCGGCTCCAGGGCTGACACTGCTCCGGTGGAAGGGACAGCTGCTAGAGATGGCACCGAGAAACTTAGTGGGGCCCCCTTTTGGGTGGTGAGGATCTGGCTGGAAGTTGGAAACACCAAAGTAACTCTTTAAAGTGGGTATGAGAAGAGCATTGTCACCGTGCTCCACTTGTCTCCTCCTAACCACCTCCTGTGCAGGTGAGGAGCACTCATAGTCCCCCGGCCTCTGCTGAATACAAGGTGGCAGCTGTGTGATGCTTGCCTTGCCAGCACCATGCACAAAGAGTTTGAGGATGTCACAAGCCCTAAAAATATCACGTAAACCTCAGATGCCTTATGTCTGTTGAAAACAAAGCATCAAAATGTGTTTTGGTCTTCTTTGGCCTTGTCTTCATTCCCTGGTTTTAGGGACTGCTCTGTTAAAAGTTCAGGGAAATGCCTGGAGGGCTCCTGGTCGGTACCTCCTCGTCAGCACGGTGCAGGCATTCTCATTAGCAAACAGAAGCTATGGGGCTGGAAAGGTCAGCAGCCATGGATGCAAAGCTACAGCAGGATCTGCTACCAGCCTTCTTGCCTCTGGCATTTAGCTGCTCACACCGTGCTTGCAGCAGATACTACTGAAGGATGGGATGTGCCTGCTCTGTAGCCCCAAGCCTTGCCAGGTATGGTGCGGGACTGTGCTCACTAATGTGGACCCTGGCTTAGTGACTTCAGGGGAATTTTGTTTGTTTCCTCCGACCTCTGTCAACTGCTGTTCTGGAGACTGGCTTTCCTAATTCTGTGTAATGCTTGCGGGCTAATAACAACACACCTTCCCACGTGTTGCAGGGTCATAGACCCTGCCTTGCGAGCCTTGCCGTTTGTAAGGGAAAGGAGGTACAGAAATGAGGTTGTGCTGCCCCAGTCTGCAGCTGAGAAGTGAAGGCACAGAAGGATGGAGGGACTTACTCAAGGTCACAAAACACGACACTGTTTTCTCCTGTTAAGTGCCCCTACTTTGGGACAGGATCCCGTTTCCAGCAGCTTTTTGAGCAACTGCCTGATTCCACCCTGTTTTCAGTTAAGCCCTCAGGCTCCTGAATTGGTAGTGAAAACTGTTTCGTGGTCAGAACCTTTTTTATGGTTTCCCCTTCCTCTGCACCTCTGAAGGGCAGCTGCTCCGCAGGAAAAGCCCAAGGGAGTGTGGAGGCTTGAGCCCAGGAGGAGGGAGATGGCTATTCTTGAAGTGTGCTTAGTCACCTAAAGCAGATGGTGTTGTTTCTGGTTCCTGATGGGATGACTTTCAGCTCCCAAAAACCTTTCAAGTTTGACCACGCAGACATGCTTGGAAGAATGTCAGATGAACACACATCTGTCCAAGACCTTTTACCAAACAGCAACATGAGTACAATTAAATTAACAAAGGGAGAGTTCACAATTAAAGCTGGAGCAAGTGCATGGCTTGCTTTCAAAGAATGGATTGAAAAATGTTCTCATACAAGGCACCCAGGCCGGTGCAGTTTTCTCCCATTTCATTCTATGAAGTTTTATATTCTTCTTGTTGTATTTTGAAATACACTGAAATAAGCAGAGCTGTAAACTTTACAAAAACTAGAGTTATTGATCTTCTACATCCTTCACCATCTGCTTAGTTCTGGTGTCTAAAAATATTCAGTCCTTGCTCTTGCTCACATGATTGTTGAGAAAATGCTAGAGCTGGTAAATCAGAAAAGCACATTGTGTATTGGGGGGAGGGGAGTTCCATCAGGAAAATATGCTGTCTGAAGGGAAGAATACAGAAAAAAACAACTCCAGTCCTGTACTTAAACAAGCAAAAATGAAAGAAAAAAATCAATCCATTTTTCAAACTGCAGGGAGAAAAAATAGGATATATCTGGAGTGTTATTTTCTTTTGAAGACAAGCCACACAAACTTCACACCTATACTATACTATAAAAATGTATATTTGTAACATGCTTCAAAGAGTTGGGGAATATGAATTCCCTATTATAGCTTTTTGAAAATTGAATCCAACTGAACAATTTATCGGTTAAAAATATTACAACTGGAGAAGACATGTCCACCTCCAGGATATAACAAAGTACTGTCTAAAAAAGTATGCCTCGGGAAATTGTTACAGTGAACTGGAGATTCAAAAGGCTGAAAGAAATTACCCTTATTTTGGTTGAGAAATAAACATGCAGGATACAGGACTCTGTCTGACGTCCAGGATGACTGAGATTTTGAGGGCAAACAGCATCCATTTATTTCAGTAGGAGCTGTATTTATTAGTAAATTCCCAGCTCAGCTTTAAAAATCTCAGTTTCTCTCAGGGTTTGCGTATGGTGCCCACAACTGCAAAACCTAAACATGGCTCAGAATAAATTTTATCACCATATGGAGGTCCCTAGTGAAATCAGCTAGATCATTCTGTGTTAGTTTGTGAATTGCTGATTGGAGTTTGAATGTGAACCCTCTGTCGTGGGCTTTATGTGTCTCAGGGATGAGGAATTTGGTATTGTTAGAACGGATAAAAAGAAAAGCGGGATATGCTAGCACGTACTATTTCATGAATATTATTTACCGATTTATCCAAGCGGCTCTTTTGATGCCTGGTGACATCTGTCACCCAAGGTGACTTTAAGAGGAAAAAAGGGAGAAAAAAAAAAAGAGCGGGACTATAAAATGAAAATTTAAAACACAACTTTCTGAAGATGATGTGTGCGGAGGAAGAAATGTGGCCATGTCCTTCCTTTGCTGCTTCGTGAAGTATAGAGGTGACTGAAAAATTCTATGTTTTTCCGGGATGCTTGACTTTATTTTTGAATCCGGTGAGTATCAAATATGAATTGCCAATACCAAAGCAGACAAACGGTTCATTTATTTAGTCCTATGTTCTGCGTTCGATGCTGACCAGCGTCAGAAAGGGGGGCAAAAAGCCCCCATAATTCGCCTATACAGAACTTCCTCTCCTGGTCTGCGGACCTGGTTATGACATGTTCTGCCACGAAGCAGCTAATTATACATCCAAAAGCCCAAATCTCCCCTCAATTTATCAGAGGTCACCCCTGAAGCTCTGAGGGTACACTGGAGCCAGGCAGGAATTCTCAGATGGAAGAGATCTTCGTTGGAAAATGCCAAATTGCTGGAACCAGAGTGTTTCTTGGAACTAGGCAGGTTTGGGGACCCGCCAGCAAAACACAGGCAAAGGTTCCCCTGGAAGCCTGCCTGCCTGCCAGGAAGGCTTTTGCTTGCTTCACCTGGTGGGCTTCCAGGGTCCACAGATCCAGGGCTTCTCCATCACTTGGACAGCCTTGGAGTTGGAGCCCTCAGGGCTCGCAGCTCCAAGGCAGCCTGCTCCAGGATCAACAGCCCTAGAGCTTACGGGCTCCTTGTTGCCGGGCTGGGAGCTGTGAAAGCCCAGTGCTCATGAAAGCCCGGCTTCGGGCTTCGTGGCCGGGAACCCTGCATGCCCTGGCACCCTGGGCTTTGATGGGGGATGAGGAGGATGACCATCCTGGGCAAGGGGAAAGCTGGAAGCTCTCCTGTCAGGTTCATTAAACCAAATGCCATGATTTCCCTCTCCAAACTTCCCTTCCAAGGGAAATTTTGAAATGTTTATTCTGAAACAGAAAAAGGGCACCCCCTCCAAGTTCCCTGAAGTAGCGCTATTCCAATTGTTTTGAACCGATCTGTGGTCTTGGGTGTGATTGTGCATAGAAGCTTACAACACATCCCAGATTTGGTCTGGGATGTGACCTTTGGCTCTTGGCACAAGTAAGGCCTTTTGTAACAAGTACATAAAATACTAAATATCTAGGCCAGGGCTAGGCTTAATTAGAGATTGCATAGTGTATCCAGGAGCTCAAGTACTTGTACTTCTGAGTGCCCCTTCCCCAAAGACTGCTCAGCAGTGATGGGGTAACTAACCACCCAAGTTTTCTGTCTGGGCAGGTGAAAAAAAATTACTCTTAGAAGTTCAGTAGCTGAACTAATTACCCGAAAATGATTGCCTGGGGTTGGACCATTTATTATCTCATCAGCATTCAGTGCCACTTCCATAGGATGAAGGAGAAGGAAGAAGAAAAAAAAAAGCCCAGAAACATGAGAAGGAGAGCAGATAAAAGGACAGCAGTTAGAAGGAAAAAAAAAATGCTTCTTAACTCTACTCTGTACTTTTTCTCTCTAATAGATCCCCCTTCCTATCTACCCTAGCTACAGCAACTGGCATGTAATGAGTTCTGCAGGGATGGAGCATCGGCAGCGTGCTCTGAGATTTTTCACTTTGTGTTTGACTAGATCCCCAGATTCCCCAAACTTCTGGGAGCAGGGGGAGTGAAGAAGTGGTGGAGCACTATATTTATATATATATATATGTATATATATTACACATATATACATATATATACACACACACACACACAATAACAACATTAATCTCATCAGTACTTCTCAGGATTTTGCTGTATCTGTTGTCTGGAAGAACAGTTCATGTCAACATGAAGTTTCCATCTAGATTTTAAGGAAGAAACGCTTTGGACACTGGTTGTGCTAACACAGAGATCTGCTTCCTGGAACTGAAGATGCCTCTTGGAACCACACCTGGAACATTTGGAAACTTGGATTTGCCTGGGGGTAGTCGCAGATGAAATCTCATCTCTGCTGAAATAGGAGGTGTTAAATATCTTCCGTCCTTGCACTGGGTCTTTTATCTTGGAGATGGTCTTCCACTGATATAGACAGGATGCTCACTAACTGGAGACTGATGGGAAAGGGCCTCTAGCCATCAGTGTGCTTGATTTCACTGTGAGACAGTGTGCTAACCCTCCTCGCCTCTGCTGTGGGTGTGCTTGCCTGCCCAGTAGCACTTTCCTCCACTCTTTGCAGGCTGTGGCGTTCCAGGAACTTCTGCCCTTTCCTTTTGGTGAGGTTTTCTTTCTCTACAAGCAGCAAGCCAAGGAAGCGATGGCTTGCAGAGAAGGTGCTAGCAAACCTGGCTCTTGCTCCCAGTGCATTTTTAAAAAATGAGAACATCCTTCCAGTAATCCATGTTTGCATTAGATGGAAATGTTCTGGCTTCCCTCCTGTGCTTGAAAGCCCAGTGGTGTAATAGGAATTTGGGAAATGCAGGCTCTCAAAAGTAATGTAAAGAACAGATCCACCTATTGAAATGCAAATTGCTAAAGAAAAGAACAAGGGAGTTATTTTCTTCACCAGAAAATATGACAAAATAATTCATTCTTTTTAACTCAGGGCCACATCCCACATTTTTTAGATTATTTGTCTGTCAAAAGTTCTGAGTTGCGCTGTCTCCAGATTCTCTTGTGCTGCTGGGACGCTCACTTGAAGAGACACTGAAGCAATTTTCTGTCAAAAGGTTAGTGTCACACGTGGGGCTGTCACTTCAGATTGTCTGGGAGGAACAAACATCCTGCCTTTACAATTGCAAAAGTTGACAGTAATATCTGAAGATAAGCCAAAACCCCACGCAAAGAAATCAAATGCCTGCTGTGAGCAGTGTATGTTTCTGCTGTCTTTTGGGCTGCATTGGGCCAGCCCAGCCCTGTCTCAGACACCTTGCACCTCCAGCTGCTAACATGGAACCTCCATTTACTCTAAGGACACTCCTGTTGTGTTCTGTGAAGTGCCCAGCAAGTGCAGGGTGCCCACCATGTAGACAACTGAAGAGAAGTAAATGGCTGCAGACCTCTTGCAAGTCAGTGTCATACAACTGTTTTTCAAACTAGCACCCCACACTCCTAGTGTTTGTCTTGCACGTACAAACTGCAGGCAAAATGAAAACTGCATCTTTTCTACCCAACACTCCCAAGTCTAAAATAAGATAGGAAATTCCTCCTTGTACTGCTCCAGTAAAAAAAAAAACAAAACCAGATTGCAGAATTTGGAGAACAGAATTAAGATTCTGTGTGAAGAGACCCATTTTTCGCTATTCCTGTAATGTCTGTAAAGCCTTCAGAAACTGTGGTCTTGAGCACAGCAAGAATGCTGGTATCAAAAGAAGCAAAGCTTTTGCTTACTGCTGCTGTGAGCTATATGCACTGTGTAAAGACGGGCTGTTAATCTTGGGCACAAGCATAGTTACACCCATCTTTGCATTGGAGCTGCCTTTTGTCTTTGCTGGAGTTGTACCGACGTGTGCTTGGTTGGGCATCCAGTCCTGCAGCTCCAGGAGTCTGTTGTCTTTTTGTTTGTTTGGTTGGTTTTTTTTCCTAGTATTGAGACAGACATACTGCTTTAATCGCAGCATCCTTAGAGCTTAAGGAAGTTCCACAGGGAAGTTCAGCCGGGCAGCTCAGGTTTTTGACACTGAAGACTAAGGCCAATGGATACAGGCTTCTTCTAAGACACTGGATGCTCAACTTCTGTGGCTACTTCATCTATCCTCTACATGCAACTATTTTGCCTCATTTTATAGTAATCAAAGAGACAAAGGTTGAATATTTGGTTTACTTTTAATTTGAAATATTTTTTCTTCTCTTGGCATCTGCCTTCTATATTTTTCTTAACCCTTCTTCCTATTCCTACTCTTTTTTTTTTTTTCCCCTCAGATGATTGGTAGCTGTTTTCCTGAAATACCTTAGCCCTCATAGTTACGGGCACACAGCTACACAGTGTATCCCTGTGTTGTGTGGATAACTGGTGTATGTCATTTGTGTGTATTAAAAAGCCTACTTCTGTCTGGGGCAGCAAACCCATTTAAAATAAAGACTTTAGGAAGGAAAATATTGGAATGTGCTTTGGGGTGTACGTATATATCTTTTTGCTGTTGTTGAGCATGAAAGGCTGATTAGTTTTTACTGTTGGACTCTAAAATGCTGGTTTTGAAAAGTACCTGGTACATTGCCTAGAGAGGGAGAGATGGGAAAGCCCGTGAGTCGGGCGGAATAAAACTTCAGCCTGTTGGCGAGCCGCTCTGCCCCTTCCCCGGCCGGCCGGAGCGGCGCCGGAGCGGGGCCGGGGCCGGGGCCGGGGCCGGAGCGGCCGCGGATGCGGGTGCGGGTCGGTCGCGGAGGCGGCGGCAGGCGCTGCGCTCTCCGCGGCAGCCGCTGGGTGTCAGTGAGCCTCTGGTTTCCGTGCCCGGCAGCCGGCCGGGAAATGCAAAGCACGGCGGCAAAGCCTGCCCGCGGGATCGCTTTCAAAGCGCGATTTAGGAAGTTTTTTCTTCTTCTTCTTCTTCTTGCCTCTATTGGAAAATATTTAGATTAGATTTACACTTAAGACGGCAACTTTGCGGCGACGGCAAGGTTTTGAGCTTAAAAGAAAACCAAACAGACCGAAATCCATGCAAACAGACTCAGAAGTTGTGATTGTAGTATTTAAAATGTTGTTTTGAAATGTAATTTAACTCTGGTCTGGTCAGATCCACGAGCTGATACTCTAATCCCAAGTGAAGCTTCTCGTTGATTTAAGAAGCTTCTGTTGGACTGTTTTCTGGACATAGAAGAAAAACCAGAAAGTGGATAGCTTTTTCTTTCAAGAGTTGAAAGCAGCACTCGTTTGAGGTTTTAAGAAGATTTGGAGAACGGGGATTGATCTGCTAACATCAGAGAAGAAATCTGGTCGCAAATATAAAAAACCTCATAGAATATTTTACCCCTCAGAGATATTAGTGACTATCACCTTTCTGGGCTCACAAACCCACTCATTGCTTATTAACATTTTTTTGAGTTGCAAAAAAAAGCCCCTGAGTTTGACCATGAGAAGCATAGGATTAGAAATAAAATTCCACCTGCCTCTTTAAAAATCTTACTGAGAAAAAGCTTAGACAAGTAAGGGAGCTGTTTCATCATAACCACTTGAAATGTGCTGAGCCTCAGCTACCTGTAATACTACCTGATAATTACATGCAAAGACCTGGGTATCAAACAGCTGACCCGACCTTGTTGTCACCTGTTAAATGTCAGCACGTAACAGAATTTCCTTGGAGCGGTCACAGTGAATTTTCAACGCAAGCCCAGGTAAGGGAAGAGAAGCAAGGGAAAGAATGTAACCACTGTCTATGAGGGAAAGGGTTTGAGTGCAGCCTCTCCCACTGAAAGCTCTGTGTGGGAACAGACATGAAACTCAAAAGGTTTTGAAGGGGCTGTTTGGAGGGAAAAACGCTTCCAGTTTTCAGATTATATGAAGGTGAAGCCCTATATCCTAGTTGTGGTTTTGCTGGGAAGGGGTGAGTGGGACAGAAAAAAGATGACAAAAAAAGCAGAGATTTTTCCTTTTTCCATCTTTGCTTCAGATAATTATCATCTGAGCTCTAGTAGTATGTTAACAGTAGTACTTTATGCATATGTCATCTCAAAGGATCCCAAGCAGTTTAGCATAGACTTTACATCTCCGGGAAGTGATTTACCCACTGTAGAAATGCAGTTACCTTTGGAGTGAAAAGCAGCAACTGTTTGAGATCGTACAGCCACAGTACCTGATAATTTACCATTGGACATTTCAGTGTCATGTGGAAATCATAGAGAGGAATTTAGAGAAGTGAGAAGTAATGTCATAACTGAGGAGGAATGTGGCAGGTAACACCCTTGCCCCAAGCAGTGAACGAGCCTACAAAAGCCATCAGTTACAACACCCCGCAACCACTAGAAACTCCTTATGCCATTTGCTCCTACTGAATTGCAAAAATCTCTTCTGTAGCATTTATATTTCCTTAGAGGCTTTTTGTCCAAGTTCTGGCTGGAGTCAAGTCTTCTGTAACTTGTGAGAGCTGTCAAGATCAGAGCCCCAGGTGGTACAGCTGCAGGCCATGTTTAATAGTTAATGCTGAACAATGTTATGATATTTGTAGCCTATTATTCACATACTGTTGGAAATTTGTGAATATTTTTTTAAATACTCTATTGAAGATGGGATGAAGTCTCAAGAAAGAGCTTCTGATGCTTACCCTACATTTTGCAGCTCTGGAGAATATTTGGGTATAAATCTGAATTATTGAATGTCCCAAGCAAATGTTCCTCAGTTCTTCAACTCTGCTTGATGGGATTATAATTCAAAAGTCTGCTGTAACTTTTATCTTGCTCAGAAATATATATCTTGGATGCAATGCAAAGTACATGCTATAGATGCAAGACTGACACTTCATTTAGGTTTGCATGCGTAATTCCTCTTGATTCAGCTGAAGCTGATTGTGCATCTGAGACCACCTGAGGTTCTCAGCTGTGGTGCCATTGACTACAAAATGCTTCCTTCTCAGTTGGACTTTGGTTCTGCTTTCCAAGGTGTAAAGGGATCAGTTTAAACTTCTGCTTTTGGAGTAACTTATTCTTGCTGGGCTGATAATGCCATGAATGGTGTTTGAAAAGCTTCCTTTTCTGTTCTTCTTATTATGGCAATAAAGATGATTAGGAATAGGTAGTTCATCAATGGATATGCCATGTGAGCGTTGCTAAGTTAAGCAGAAGAAATGGACAATCCTATCAGTGAAGCAAAGGACTGCTGGGAAAAAACAGCTGTTTTATTAGAGTACCGGGTGGTGTCTGATGGCTATGCTGGTGAATCTGGGAAAGTGTCAGTACTGAGGTGATGCAGAGAGTCAAACTTTGGTAGTGGTAGAAATCTGCAGAGGGTAGGGGCACAGACCGAGGCAACGTGCTTAGAAGGAGACATGCAACAGGACAGATCGAAACCTGCTTTGGGCTAAGAATGAACGCTTTTTCTGCTGACTCGCAGCATCTGAGAAGAAAGGTGATGGGAAGACACTCTTCCTTTCATGTGCATCAGTTGAATTGGCCACTTGGTAATTTATAGCCTCTATTGCAACATCCATTTTCCCCCTCTCCTTTCTAGAAGCCAGGGCCTGCTTTCCAAGAAGTGGTTCAGCACTGGAAATGTGGATGGTCCAGGTGCTATGCTAATTAGATAGATGTTATTTTGGGGTGGGTGGGTAGGTACAAGCTGCCATTCAAAGGAACATGTGTATATGGATGGCAGGAACTGGCTGGCCATGAGTAGTTGCACCTGCGTGTCTGGGAGATCAATGTGATTGTAAATGCTCCTCTAGTCCCATGTAACAAGAGTCCCTGTCTCTCTCCCTTAATAACCATGGGAGTGCACATCCAGAATAAGAGATACCCCGTACTTAGACAAACAGAACCGATAACTTGGAGGAAAAAGAAGGTGCCATTACCTTTATTTTACAAATAATGAGCAAAAGATCAGAAAAATGGACACGGTCAGAGAGTCAAGACTGAATTGCAGATCCTTTAGTTATGAGATTCCCTTCTTCTGTGAGCTGTATTTATGTTTTGTTGCAGACTTTCTGATGTGTCATGAACCGTAGTCTTAACTCTTATTGTTTTTTCACCATTTTTTCTTTTTCTTTTTCACTTTTCCTTACTTTTTCTCCCCACAGCTATTTCTTTGAAGTAGCCCAAGGGAGGTCCGTGTCAGTAGCAGACTTGGAAATCAATTTTAAACATGACTTCCCATTTATACATCACATCAGTTTATTTATTTATTCATTTTTGTAGATCTGATTTTTTCCAGTTAAGAACTGTGTAAATAGCCCTAATGAGCCTTGAGGGCTCTCATTTGCTTAGAGAGATTAAAACAAGGTGGGAAGTCTCCAAGCACATGGGGCAGAAAGTACAAAACATACCTCACCTAGAGCTGGTCAAATAATTCATCTCAAATCCTTTAGCTGATGTAATGAGGTCTTTTGTACTTTTTGGGGGGGGTTTGTTTTGATTTATTTGGCTTTTATGATTGTATTTAAGTATTGATTTTTGCAAGCAAAGTTGGGTCTACAACTTGTTCAAAAGCTGGTTGGTTTTGCGTGTTTGCAGTTTATAAGTTGTCCTGTGTGATCGATCAACGGAGTCATACTGTGTTGCCTTTTTTCCACTGAATGATATTTTACCTGTTGGCATATAACCCACAAATATTCTTAATTATATGACAAATAAATACATTTTGTTTCAGTGTGAATGATAAATGCCTCTCTGTTATTAGGATTTCCACAAAAATTCACCAACACTGGGATTTGTGGTGTTTTTACTGCTTGTACAAAGAGGCTTGAAAATCTTGCCCACCTGAATGGTTACTGCTAAGGAAAGAGAGGGGCTGTATCTGTCAGGAAGGTGAGTTCATGAATGTGGCAGCGCACACAGCACATGCTTTGGAAGCTCTTTTGTTTTGCATGAAGCTCATTTCGTTTTCTCTTGCTGGCCTGTTTGCTGTGCAGTGGACATTGCACGTGGGTTGTTTCTAATGGCATCATGATCTGCTAACCCACACAGTTGCCCCATGGATCAAATTCTTTCTGAATATGTAAGGTGGGATTATTTAATATAAAAGCATATAGGGAAAACATCCTTGAGCCACGTTTTCCAAGGGAGGCCTCTGTCTCTCTCTCACAGAGAATGACTCTCTGTTCCACTTCCCCTGTATTATCTTACCTACGTGGCTCCTTGGGAACTGCATGGCTGAGCAAGGATGCTTTGCTGCTCGAACAAAGCCCGGCATTGTCCGAGGGGCAGACACACAAATCTGGACCTCGCCCCTGGAAGAGAGCGGAGTGACCCTCAACCCGAGCTCCCCCAAAAGCAAAATGCAGCAACCGCTTCTTTGACCTAGGGTTTGTTTCAACAGCACCTTTTGAAAGATGTTAACCTCCAGCCACCACTAGCACTATCACATGTGAAAACAGAGGCCAAACAAAAAAAGTCAGAGCGGAGCTCCTGTTGGCTGCATGGAAAAAAAAGGAATGAAATTGGTTTGTACATTTTAACTTTTGGAAGACCTCAGCCCATGGGTGCTGGAGCAATTCTTTCTGTGTAGATCTGGCTGACTACGCTGGGCATAACCCTGAAATGTAACAAATGCTGACCTTGCCGGTAAAAGCAATACATTGTTTTTAAACATTAGTTTCCTATTCCTGACAGATAAGATGAAAAGTTAACAATGCGTTAAGGCTGTAAAATGTTGGCCAGAGTTTAGATTTCACCTCTGTTTAACTTTTTGTCAACAGATTGGCATTTTCCTCCCCATTCAGAACAGTTGGGTTTTGCTTTCAGCACTGAGTAATAGCTCTTAGATGCTCTCTCACGCAGAGATTTGAGTTCAATATTAAAGCATTGATAACACTCTTATTATCAGAAAGACATGGCCTATGGGCTCAGAGGGAATCTAAAACAGCTCTTTCAGTGCAATAAAAGAATAGTTCTACATTATGTGACATGAAGTTCCCAGATATATTACTTAACCAGATCACGGCATGCTAGGAGATTCAGACCCATGCAGGCCTGCTACGTCTTTCTGAAATTACTTCCTTTCAAGAAAACAGTGCCCTAGTGCAAGATATCTTCGCTAACACACTGGGTATAAATTACCGCTCCTGCAAGTTAAACAGCATAGCCAATACTCCCTGGGAGAGACCGTGTTGCTTCAGCAGGGTGACAGAATCATGCCGCTGGGACTTAAAGAGTTAACGATGTTAGCTGGGGGCTATGTTTCAGTCGCTGTACTTTGTGCTGTGCTGGAGTTAAATGCTGTTGAAACTAAGTTAAGGGCAGTGCTGAATATCAGTATATCCACTGAGCCAAGGAGATCCATTTATTTTTAATTGAATTAAATTGCTCACAAAATGAAAGTAGCATACTTTCATTAATATTTAATTACTTACAGTGTTAAACAATGATCACAAAGAAAACTTTGCTGGTGTCTTTTCTGTCTCTGCATTTTTCTGTTACTTTGTTGCATGAAATGGTCCTGTTGGCCTTCCTGTGATTTGAATGTTAAAGGCTACTAGGGCTGAATGCTACTGATGTTTTCAGCATGCTGGGGAACAAACTCGAGCATGGGTGTTGAAGCTGCTGTGGAGCTACAATTGAGGAAGGGAGAGTAGGAGGTTTGCAGCCAGACCAGAGAAAATGACTTCTTCTTCACAAAAAATGGGGCTCACCTTAACACTTGCCTGAAAGTCATCCATAGAAACATCGGTGTCTCAGCTGGAGCAGGCAAATGCTACCGTGGCTACTGCCACTACGCCTTATTATTTCAGTGAGCTCTCTGGTCAGTGGGGGTAAAAGAAAAGGTGGGATTTTCTTTTAAATTAAAAAACAAAATTTAAGCATAATTTTGAAATCTATGAAATGAAAACCAGGCTCTGCTAGCACATTGCCAAGGAACTGAGTTGCTGAGGGAGTCAGTTATGCCTAAAATTGGCTTTGCAACTCTAATCTCATACTGTGAATGTGGCCCATAATTTTCGTCAGTGAGGTGCACTAGATGTGTGTATATATTCTTCTACCTACTTGTATTAAGCCCAGCTGAGTGCTTATGCAAAAAGCTGAGGTATTGTGATCACAGCAGAAATCACCATGGATGGTGTAGACCTGGCCAAATTAGGAAACTCCTGCATATGTTTCCTCTCTTATGCAGCAAGCAAATAGAAAAAAATACTATAGGCCTCGAAAGTTCACAACATTTATTTTTGTGTATAATGTTATTTTTAACATAATCCAGTTCAGACAGAAATGAACCTAGTTCCACAGCCCAGGAGACTAGAACTCCAGAGGTATGACTAGTCTAGTTGCTTGTAGTGGAGCGAGGCTGGTTTATCTCAGTTTGGCTTTTGGCAGTATTGGATGGATTGAACTAAAGCCATGACTTCTGAAATTAAGTATGTTTTTTATATGCTACTTTCAGTCAAGACCAAGCCCTCTATATATCACAGCGTATCCTCATATTGTTCATAGAAAAGGTAATGCTATTAAACCAGAGCAATTAACTATGGAAAGCAACTTCTAAGTAAAGATGATATGGTATTTTCTCCTCAAATGCTGTCTGGAGCTTGAATGTTGATAGAGAAATTGCTTGGCTCCTCATTGCCACGCCGACTATTGTCTGCTTGATTCAGAAAGCACTTATTACAGTAGGAAATGCCAGACCTGTTGTTTCAATGCCACACTCGGATTATGAATATGTGCAGCACATGTCTTTTGTTAAGGCTTAGGTCCATCTTCATTCAGACCCTCTTTCCAGGTAGCTCTGGGTCCTCAGATTGTTCTAAGGTGTAAGCTTTCCCTGTCCTGGAGGAAGGAAATGGTAATTCCTTGGGGCTCCCATTGGAAAATGAAGAAATCATCAAGACAAGGAAAAATGTCAATAAGACACTTCAAGCAGCACATTTCCAGGCGATCATGCTACTTTTAGTGTGTTAAAGTCAGTTGGCCTTTGGACAAATGCCTCGTCATAACACCACCCGAGGTGTGTGATAATCGCCAAGAAATGCTCTACCTGTCATGTCTTATTGCTTAAATATTTATGCTTATGACATTTGATTCCTACACTCTATATGTCATCAGAATGTTTCACTCACAGTAGATATGTCATCACCCACCAGGAACAGCTGACACTAAGGATTAGAACACTTTCAAATTAAAAATCCCTAAACAAAGAAATGACATGCTAGTAATTGTCTAGGGTAGTATAAATCAAATATATGATGATATGAACTAATAGATTTATTACATTAAGCTGACCCAGCCATTTAATTTGATGATTCCTGCGCCTCGCTTAACTCTGTGAGGAAAGCAGAGAAAGAACAGGACTTGTATTAATGGTACTTCTTATTTTGATGAAGGTCATGGTGTATTTCCTCTCAGTACCACCCTGTGGAGTCAATAAGGAAGAGTACGTGTTCTGTGGCAGAAATTTCTAGAGAGAACAAAGTGTGCAAAACGAAATGCTCCTGCCAAGTAGTTCCTTTCTTGAAGGATCATTTAAAAATTTTCCCAGTGCTTCCAGTACAATGTTGGGTGACCTTCAGTAGAAGATCAGCTCCTAATAGACAACAGATTTCCAGCTATTTCATACAGGGCAAACACAAACTTCTCAGGTAGAGAAGCTGGTGTTCCTGCCCCTAGCCCGCCTTTCCCTGCTGTGGGCCAGGCAGAGGAGATGCCCATCCTCCTGGCCTCCAGCTGTGCCCTGGGCAGCAATCCTGCCTCCAGGTGATGTCTAGAAACCCTTGGCTGGGCAGAGATGCAGCAGAGGTGCTCAGCTTTCGGCACTACTCTAGCAGCTGCTCTTGGTCTCTGCTGAGGCAACCATGGTGGGATGGGCACAGCCGTTCCACAACTTAAGTATGGGTCCGTGGGCTGCCAGCTGGATCACCCTAGTGACAGATGTTTTTAATTGGATTAAAAAGTTGTAATGCTGATATTTTCTAATAAGCCACTGTATATGAGTGCTGTTGCCCTTCACTGAATAGAGTCAAAGCTAGTCAGTTATGTGTTTGAAGGCAGGGCTACTGCCAGCATCAGGAGACTCTCTTTAGACCAAGCGTCCATGAAAAGTAAAGTCTTACCTCTCTTGTTAGTGTCACCAGGGTGTGCACTGTAATCACAGCAACTAATTCCCTGGTGGAACCTAGATGTATCTGTTTAGGGTCCTTTTCTCTCTAGCATCCATCAGTATTGAATCTAAATAATGACATGGACACATGCGGGACAAAAGTTTAAGCTCTTGCTACATGCGAAAACACACAAATTGAAACACATGCATGAATGAGATGGAGTGAAAATGCATAATTTCCATCTTAACTGTACTACCCTCACATTTCTAGTCCAGTTAAAAATTATTAATCAAAACATTAATTGCTAGTAAAAAATAAAAACAAATAGGTCTAATATTTTGCTGCTTGAAGAATGTTATCAGTTAATGGCTATAGACCCATTTCTAGCATTCTTCAAGCAAAATTCCCATCTCAGAGCTGTGTGGTGGAACTTGGCCTGAGACAGTGTGCTCTGACTACATACGTATAATGCCCTTTGATATTAACGGGGGAATCCAGAACATTGGATTTGCTCTATGGCCCTAAGTGAAGGATTCTTCCTTTTGTGTCAGAGTAGCATGTATCAGCGCTTTCACTCATGGATTCTGTACATCTCCCTCAAACCAGCCCAAATAAAGCAAACACCATGTGATCTGTCCTGGCACTGGCTCAGCAGGGTGGCATTGAACAGCTATATATATCTGGCACAATGTGGCTTACACACTGCGTGTCAATTTCTACGTGCTAGACGGCTCACCCAGAGTGGCCCTGCACACCCACAAAAGACGGTCAGTTGTCCACAGCCACTAGCAATAGTGGGAGAAATTGCCTTCCATATCTATCTGCCGCTGTGCACGTGTCACTCCCGCTTATGAAGTTATCAAATGTTATGCCCTTCTCTTTAATAAAGGGGTTATCTGAGGGGAGGGAGGGGACGTTGTTTTGGCTGGAATTTCACAAGGCACAGGTGGTACAACCAGCTGCAAGATCTTTAGTTCTTGTTGGCTGTACACCAGCTCTTGGTCTTTTCATAGTTCTTTCACTGGTAGTGAAGGAGGAGGAGTGGCAGGAAGGGACAGTGGGCCCTTGATGATGTTGTTCAGCATCAGCAGCTGTCTCAGGTTGGCATTAGGCTCTGGAACAGTTCCTCAGGAGGTGTTTATGCTGAACTGTTCCCTGGTGACACTGGACGCAATAGCAGAAATGGTAATGCAGCGAAATGTTTATTGAAAAGAATCCATGCAAAAGTCTGCCTCATCTCTGAATTTCCCTGTGCAAACCCATCTTTTACTTTATACGCTGCCTGGGGTTGTACAACAAACAAACAGAAGATATCTCCCCATAGAAAAGGACAGATTCTTCCACCATTGCTTCCCCTGAGTACTACGGCATAAACTGTCGAAATGGACACAGCACCCAAGCATATGCCTCTAATTTACCAATTCTTTCTGAGGCTGCTGTGAGTGGAAATTACTTGAGAGATGGAGCCAGATCTTGGGCTTACACAAGATGGCATGTTCCTGGGAGAAAAAAGACAAACCCCCCAAAATATCAGGACGTGGAATTAGAAAGAAAACTTTCACAAGCAGGGAAAACAGTCTGGGGAGAAAAAGAGTTTGTGGGAGAATGAGGAGGAAGGTGGGTGTTGCTTCTGCAGAAAGCTGGGTGTTTTTCTGAATAGTGCAAGAATTTTATGGGGAGATAAGACTAAAAACGAATGTAAACAACACTGGGATTATTTTTTTCAGACTGCTATATTCTGCCCTACTTCATCTCTCAAATGCCTATGAGATCACAGGAGCTTGACTTTTATGGCAGAACATCGTGAGAAGTTGTTTGTATTGGAAGCTGTGTTTGATTTCTCACTCAGTTAGTGTGTACAGGTGTACGCTCTCAGAGTGCTTCTTGGAAGAGTTCCTTTGAAATTCCATAACAGTTTTTGACCATAGAAGTACGAATTGTAAGGGACCTCTGGAGGTTGTCTAGTTCAGCCTCCTGCTTAGTGCACAGATATTACTAACTGGCCAGATAATGTCAGCTCTATTTTTTTTCTCAATGAGTCTTGAAATCCTCCATGGACAGAGGTATCAGCTCTCAGGTGACCCATTCCTGTGGTACTCCTCTAGTTGAGTAAATTTCCCCTAATGCCTATTCTGAATGTCCCGAGCCACAGCTCACAGTTATTACTCTTTGTTTCCCTGCTTGCCACTACCAAGAACAGCAGCCCCATTGTCTTTGTGACAATGCCCTTCAACTATTGACTAGAGACCTCCCTTCCCAGCCTCCTCGTCACCTTCTTAAAAAGCCTAGTTGCTTCCATCTTTCCTCAGCATTGACGTGCTTTAGCCCTGATGATCTTGGTAGTTTTGTACTGGGACCTCTCCAGTTTCTCATCATCCTCTTTGACTTGCAGGGTTTCAAAACCATGGGTAGTATTCCAGATGGAGACTAATAAAGAGGAATAAAAACTCCCCTTGGTCTGCTGGTTATGCTCCGCTTAACATAGCCCGGTACAGGCTTTACTTTATTCTTCCTTGGAAAGGGCTAGCTCCTAACTAGACAATGCTTTGACTGGTGAGATGTGGCCTTCTTGTTGTGGCCACACTGGAGGAGACCACCAGCTATGAGACATAGCACTAACAAAGAACAAATTTGGGGAAAGCAGTTTAGAATGTCTCAATCTGATTTTCTGAAGTGAGGGAGGTACTTGGGTAAGTCGTACCGTGAGCATGCAAAATGTGAATGTCTGCTAACAAAGTGAAATGAGCCCAAGTCACCTAGACACTTCAGAAAACGTTGCCCTGGGCTTGTGTCACTCAGCTTTCTTTTTCTCCTCCCGTGTGCATAGTGTATTGTAGAAAGCAGTGTAAGAGCATTTATTCAAATCCAGCAAAAATCAAGCTCCTCTTGCTCCGCTAAACCAGGTTTAGATTTGTACCCTGCAAACTGATACAAAAAGCCTTGCTTCTCCACACACACACAAAAAACCATCTCTGGGAACATTTAATATACAGAACGTGTGAATAAAAAGAGGGGATGTAACATTTGTGAGATCCAGAAGCTTGTGACAGCCACTCGGAGAACGAAACACATGTATTATGACAAAATCACAAACTGCTGGCTTGGCAGATTCCCTGGGAACAGGCGGGGAAGGTGATAGCTGCTCGAAAGTCAGAGAAAGGATCAATATTGAATAAATCAAAACAAATATGTGATAGGTTCTGAGAATGATATAAAAATTAAATACCAGGGAATCTGAGGCATGAGAATATTCAATTACTGGGCTAGCGCTACAGCCACTGTCATACTGAGGAAAGGGGGAAAGCAGAATGAAATTACTGAAGGGGTAATAGCTGGTAGTAGTCCTAATGTTTACACAGCCAGCCTGTCTCGATATACTTAGCACAGGAATATACTTACTACTCCTTGTATTTTATGGATGGAGAAGTTGAGGCACAGACCACAGGTCTCTTATTCTTCCTGGTCCTTCAGTGGAGCTCACTGCCTGTTCCTCCTTACCTCTGCTATCCGTGCCTCTCCCAGCATTTCACTTGTGCTTGATTCAAGCCGGGATTCGAGTTTGTTGTGGGTGGTGTTGCAGTGCCCAGCAAAGGAAATGCCCACTTAGTCATAGAAGGACAGGCTTCTTTGTGGAGAGAATATTCAAACCTAATGCAATGCAAGAGGAATAAGGCATCTGATACTGGTGGGAGGTTGGGATTTTCCTGCTTTGCACCACTTCCTGTTTAGAAAACACCTCTTCATTGTGCATTTTTCTCCCAAATCTGCCTGCTTGCATTAATTTTGTGCATTCTCAGGTGTTTTCCTTGTCTTTTAAATTGTGTTTCCCTTTCACTTTAAATTAAAGCACTGAGATGGAAGGAGTCATTACCACAAGCTTAGTGGTGTATGGGCTTTGTGCTGGCTATCCACATGGAGGGATTTTCACCCTAGGAAGTTTTCCACTGGAGACAGGCTAAGCTTCCAGGGATGAATTTCCTGGAGCAAACAGCCTCTTCTTTCCTTGTTCTGAAGTCAGTTCAGGACATTGAAGACAATACCTGTGGCAGTGTTGGTTAGGATTTCTTATTTTTCTCATAAATGTTTAGTGAGCTAACTGCTGTATAACCGTAGATAAAGAGAGCATTGTTGTTCCACGTAGTCTCAAATTGCAACCCCATACCTACATCTCCTGTCACTTTTCAATGCTGTGACTTATTTACATGAGAAATGTGTGATCATAACACTGAGATTTTAGAAAATATTATCTGTAATAAAGAAACGAATCCCATATCTTTCCAAACTTTCTTCCCTGACATTTTTCTTCTTCTTCATTTTTTGTCTCAGAAACAAGACACGCTGAGTGGTATACGTTGATTTATGTTCCTTTAATACAACAAATATCAGCCAACCTAGCAGAATGGATGGATTTTCTTTTATCCTTAACTGAGCACATAATATGTTAGCAAAGTGAACATATACCATCCCCAGCCCTCTGAATTTCTCTCATATTTTTCAAATAACTTTACCTCGCTCTTTCTGTAGTTCATTGAAATAACATCTTGCCTTAGTTTATTTGTAAGGCTATTCACGCTATCATATTACTGCAAATTCTACAGATAAAGATGAGGAGAAAGTGAAGGAATTGAAGGAATGGATGCAAGAGTAATGTTTATGAAGCACACTGAGATAGCTCTCGATGGAAGATGCTGTAAAAGTGCAAAGCTCTATTATTATTGTTATTATTACCTTATTATAGGTGGTTACCACACAGATCTATGACTGGATGAATTAAACTCAAATAAAAGCAAGGACTGATTTCAGCTATTCCTTACTTAATCCTATAAACAGTCAATTGATATCTTAATATATATTGCTACTGCTCCTGGCCAGGAAGTCATGGCAGGAGATAAGGTATTATTGGTTTTATCTGCTGTATGTCTTACATAGAGGGCAAATCCAGTTTCTTTTTTGCGTGGAAAAATCTTGACATTTAGCTGGCGTCCTCTGACCTTGAAGCTTGAATTTTGTGTTGGAATGCATCAATATATGGAAATCTGTGGCTTGGATATAGAAAAAAAGTGGCATTCTAGCTTAACTAAGTGGTCAGGGAATTGCACTTTGTTTTCAAGTGGAATCTACTTAAGTATTTTTCCATGTGGGGAAAACAGTGTGTGACTAATATGGATCTTGTTTTCTATGCTGAAGTGGTGTATATGGTAGCTTTGTTTGCTGCAGATCTTGGAGGCAGGTACATGAGCAATGGCTTATAAAATCAACCTGCTGCTACTATAAGCAGACTGAAACCTCACTTAATATAAATTGATATAACACTACTAATGTCATAGACTCTTCTGCTGACCTTAGTCTCTCAGTCCAGAGCACCAAAAATATCACAAGCCATATCCCAACACCTCCAACAGTAGTGAGATAAACCCCACAGCTGACAGCACTGCAAGTCACATCAGCTGAGGGTCTGATTTAAAAGTACTACAAGACCTGTGGATATCTGCTAAATGATATGAACATATTCTCTAATTTGTCTTTCTCCAGGCAGCCGGAGTGTGGTATCACCACTTTTTATCCTCTCTAGAGCTGGTAACAACTGTTCACCCAGGGACTCCCCATTTCTTTACTTGCAAGAAATCCTCTAGATTTGTAAACATCTAGAAGTACACTGCTCCTCAATGCAATCCTTTGGCCTTAGGCCTATTTCTCCACTTACTCTTACAATATACTGCTGCACTACACTGGTGTAAATCCACTTTTAGTCTGGATTTACATGCCTGTGCTTTGCAGGGGTGGAGGGCTACATCCTCAGAGGAAAGCAGCCTAGAGCATCTCAGTACAGCCTTCTGCAGTTAACAAAACCGAGTGGCTGTTAAATAGTAAAAGACTCAATCAATAAGGGGAGAGCAATGCTGCAGCATTGGGGTTTTTTTAAAGTTTGAAAAGGAATTTTAGTTAATTAAAAGTGAAGGGAAAAGCAAATAAAACAGAAAAAGTCTTGTTGATTTGGTGGGAGTTCCTCACGTGTGTGGCCCCAACTCTCTATCCATGGAGGAGAGGAGCATTTTGTGCTCAGCCTGCTGAGCTCTCTCCCCTATGGTTTGGAGAGCCAGTCGGTGGTGGCTGCTAAACCTCCCTCTTCTCCTTCTCCTCTTCTTCCTCTTTGTCCTGCATTCCCCCAGGGCCTGAGTCCCACTGGGGCCAGCAAGGACTAGCAGGAGGAGGCACCCCTCCTTCAGTTGTCAAACAGAGGATATTTGGGACTGCAGCCCCAAAGTCTTGTGCTCTCCTGTGCCGGTTGTGGGATGGTGCAGGTTTTGGGGATGTTGAAGGGGGAGGTTTGGCCCCTTGGTCATGGTTCAGCCAGTGGAGTTTATGGGGTCCTGCAGGAACCCGAAAAGTCAGTCCCAAGGGCTGGGTGGAGGAGGCCAGGGTTTGCTTATGTGCTTCACAGCAGTCGCTCCAGGTGAGTCAACCAATTTTGTGTTTTCTTGCAGAATTCAGCTGCTGAATGGACGGACCTTTATTAACGTCTTAAGGCCTTCACAACGCAGAACCAAGGCTTGGAATGGAGGTCAGTAGGTGTACCCCTGAATACCATATGCCTGACTGTAAGTGAGTTATATCAGAACAGAACGCTGCCCTCTTCTCTCCCTGAGCCTTCTATGCGTCACTTACGTTTTGGGGTGTATAAAAATATCCATATCCTAACTTCCTTTCACATCCCTTTCAAAACAAACCCATTTGAATCAGACCACTGCAACAACAAAATCCCAACCAGGAGCAACAGAAAGGAAAAAAACCCATCCCTTCCACCTCCAAATCACTTTCGCCATCAACTAAAATCCAGCAGCTTCACTTGATTTCATTTTTGGTAATAACAACAACAGAAATTTGCATCTGGGCTGACAATGTGTATAGTGAGTGTTAGCCCAGTGTGATTTGAAATTGGCAAGTTACAGCAACCCTCTGGAAAACCAGGATTTACAAGGGAAATGCTGACAAACACTTAACTACAGTGGCACTTGCTCTATACTATATAACACATAAAACGGTAAAATGGAACATAAGTCTCTCCTAATTATTGAAAATATTTTGGGGCTGCCTTGTGCTAAAACACTCATTTTCATCTTGCGTTTCAGAAATTTTTTGCTCCCTCAAAGCAAATTTTGTTCTAAGCCACCTATGTTTAAAAAAATGTGGCTAATCGCAGTCAAAAAAGCAGCATACTGCATGTGGGTTTTGGAAGGCTATGTATAATAAGGAGAATTTCAAGGCTGTGTGGACTTGCATGACACCATATTATTGCATGAGCAAAAAACCAATACTGAATGGTAATAACCATTTGTCAGAGGCATCATGGAGGATTATATTATAACCCTTTGTGTGTGTGTGTGTGTGTTTGTGTGTATTCTATATAAAGCAATCAGACACCTTCCAATTTCCAAACACCTGATAATGTTAAAGTTTATTTTATCACAGCCAAGGTTATATTTTCTTTCAACTTCATAGTGACCCTAGGAGGAAGAGGAATAATGGATCGGGAACTTATTATAGCTATTCTGTGTTAAACAGCCAAGTAAAGGGCAAATATAGTTCTGTAGTGGAATCAATCACTGAACCCATCAGTGAGAATGACCCTCCTGGCCCCCACCTTCTTCCCTGTGCCTAAGAATTTGCCATATTCAATCTTTAGGCTCTGAACCCAAATGCCCTTTGAAAGTGAATTTATGATCACTTCATCACACTGTCTATTAGCTCACTTTCTAACAAATAGGATTGAGAAATATATGGCAGGAACTGCAACGGCACATTTCCAACTAATGGTTAAAATGTCAGGGCGATAATGTACAAGTGCGTCTGCCCTCAAACACAAAATCAAACGCAGCTTTACAAGGGCTGTCGCCATTCCACTTTAGTTAAAGACTTGCAAGCTTCCTTCTTCCCCTTTGCAGGGCTGCAGTTTGGAAGCTGCTGCATCTCATCAGGGCTCGGTTTGCCAGTGCTGTACTGTACTTCATTAGGCAGCTCTATTTAATGGTTTCAACAAAAGCCATCATTTTAGCCCAACTGCCTTGACTAAATTAAAATTTCCAATCTCTGTTTTAGTGTTCTGCAACTGATGTATACATAAGCAAAACTGGTCAACATCTGCCAGGGGGTTGGCCAAAAGTTCTGTAAAGATGTACTTCACATTTCTGAAGCATGTGCAAAGTAACAACGTACTTATCCTCCTGAGGGCTCTCATGATTTTACTTCACCATTTGTTCAGACACACTTTAGCAGCATATAAGCCATACAGTTGATTCTCCCCTTGGTTGCAGTTTTATCTGTAGTGTCATTTTGAGTAATTGGGGTATGGTAGCTGATCAACTTTCAGGTTTCTCATTGGCAGAAAGGGACTGTATTGGCACCAAGAAAGAATATGATGGGTCCTCTCGGTGCCTGAGCAAGTGTCCCTCTTTTGCACTTGGCTACCCAAGGCCATTAGAAAATAAGCTTAATAAAGCAACTCAGTGTATACATCTTAACTATTCCCAGCCAAGGGGATGCAGCTATAGAAGAAATATTTTAAACCAATATGAAAGATGGTAAATGTACATATTTAGTCAGTGATCTGTGAAAGTTTTTGAATTAGTTTTTAAAGCTTTGTTAAGACCAGAACGCACAGATGTTGAAAACAAGTTCAGATGTAGCGACAGATGGTATTTGATTATGAAGCAGACTGTTCATATAATACAAAGATGCTGCTTCTGCCATACACAAGTAACTGCAGAGAGTGCAGTAGAAATTTTGGAAGGCAGAGCAGTTCAAGAGGTTCTTTGTGCGGCAATAACTTTCACGTTTTTCCAGCAGTGCTAGAATTGGGATAATTTTCTTTCTTTTGCAGTCAACACCCTCACTGCCCCCCTTACCCCCACCGTCCCCACCATTTTCTTCCCTGTTGTATAGCTATCTTGCACTTTTTTGATCCTCTTTTCAGGTCATTTGAAATCAGATTAAGGATAAATACACTTCATTTATATTTATGGAAGAACAAAGTTCCTTAAGGTTAATAATAACAATAATAATTATTTTATATTACTGATATTATCTATAAAAAAAAATTAGGAGTATCATATTTTTGACAAATCCTGAATTTTGCAAGTGATGTAACACTATATCCAGAATCACAGGACAGTTGTACGGGTCTTTTGCTGGGGACGACATATGTGCCTATTTGCTGGGGCTGCTGCCACGTTTACCGTGTCAAAACCACAGTCATCCCCCTCCCACTTCCCTCTTCCAAAGAGATGTAAGAACGGTGTGAAATTTGGAAACATTGGGAGGGAGCTGTGCAAAGGGCAGGGGTGCCGGCCGCTCGGCACCAGCTTCTCTCCACTGCTGAGGAAGTTTCCGGCTGCAGTGGGGATCTGGACCCTTGCTGCCACTGCCGTCCTCCGGCACCCCCCGGCCCCACTTGGCACATGGGCTGCAGACCCCAGTACCTTCACCCAGAGTAAGGAACGGCTTATGTGGCCTCGGGCAGTGCCCATCCGCCCAGCCCTTTGCGCAGGGTCATTCCTGGCAGAGCCAGGTTTCCCCCATCGCCCCACTGCAACACCCTCCGACCTGCTCTTTTCCCAGCGCGACCCCCACCAGCAGCTGGGATGACCACCCCACGCCTCCCCATGCCGCAGGCGGCAGCCGGCCGTGGCCCCGGTGAATGTCTGCTGAATACTCTAGAAATTTCTGGAAGGGCAGAAACACCATTTAAGCAGCAGGCCCTTCCCGATGGTGCGCACCAGTACTGAGGAGGGAGCAACCTGGCTCACAGGCAAGGGGAAATCCTCGCCACGGATGGGCTTTTCCTATTTCTCTGTGGTTCCCACCAGGTTCTACAAAAGCAAATGGCTGGGTAAACAGTATTTTAAAACATCGGCTCTGATCACTCGCAAGGATGCAAAAGGATGCCAGAAAGCAAGGCTTCTGCTAGGAAATAAAATGGGAATGGCAGCAGCGTGTCGATTGCACAATATAAACCAGGGGCTTTGCGAGGGCGGCGCGTGAAGCCCTTGCTCGGGCTGTTAACGAGTAACGGCGAGCGTTAATGAGTAACGCAGAGGGCTGGCAGCGGCTTGGTGCCCAGTGGGGGGCTGGAGGACCGGGTGCTGTTCCTGGCTTGGCAGCGGGCAGGCGGGGGTCCTGGAGAGGAGGCACCGCCGTCCTGCATCTCCCTTTCGCTGTGTGTAAAATGGGGACATGCAGCCGGCAGCGTGAAAAGCTTTGAGCTCAGCCTTTTGAAAGTGCTCGAGGTTTTTCCCTCTGGCACTCAATGCGCGGTGGAGCTCTCCGCCTGAGCGCTAGGTTTCACCAAAAGCTGGGAAATCGTAACGTGTAGGTTCATGTAAGAAAGCAGTGAATTTCATTTTATATTTTGCTGCTTCTAAGCACGTGCATTTTATTAGGAAGGATTTGAAATACACCCATTGACCTGAGTGTCCCTAGACTTCCAGGGTGTTTGCAAACTAAGGTGAGCTCAGGGTGCACATTCAAATAAGCCCTTAAAGCCGTTTAAACCTCAGCCTCGTGGGCTGTTTGAGATCCACCCCTAACTGTTCTGCAGCTTTCTGAAATATGCCAACAACTATTGCCGTGCATGAGGGGCAGGTAAGTCTCCAATCTGAATGGCTGCTTTTCAGCCCAAGTCAGGCAGCCATGCAGTCCCTGGGATGGGTGTGTTGTCAGAGCCTTGTGTTGATTACTGAGAAACTGTAAAAATAATATAAAAAAAAAAATCTAAAGTGCCTCCACTTCAGAGAAATCTGGGCTCAGGGTTTTGACTGGAGCATCATCTCGTCCTTTAAAAGCTCTGACCAAATTATTGAGCTGATAAGCGATTCCCCTTGGTTTTACATGTGCTGGCATGAATTATCCTTGAGTGCTGCATATTAGGGTTGTTTTGTACTAAAAGGTGTTAAACACTTGTAATAAATATTTTTCCTTATTTCCCCTAGGACACAGTTCCATCTCTGGTTGGTGAAGCATAAAAAAGAGCTGTCATGCCCAGTTTTAATAGGCAATAGGATTTCAAGCCCCCAGAGTTGTTTCACAGTCTGGCAGTGGCCATAATGAAACTGGCCACTGTTGCCACAAGACTTTTTCCTCTCATGCGTTCTCCCCTGTTACCTCCCACAGCTGCTTGACTGGCAGGTCTCTTGCAAACTGCAAACATATTTACATTGGAGCTGGTCATATTTCTTTAGCTATCTGTGCCATCTTTCTCTTTTTTTTTTCCTTTCCTTTGCCTAGCTAGATATTCAACCTTAGGTCTAATTTTAAAGAATAAAATTAAACTGTGCATGCAATTAACTGCCTTTGAGCGTGAACAGCAGTTCATTTTCATGTGTTTTGTTGTGAGGCAAATAGCTTGTTTGTTTGTTTGTTTGTTTTTTCATACTGATTCCCAAATAAATGGGAAAGTACCACTATTCACTCGCCTAGGATTTATTCATGAAAATGCAATCACAGCCTCCCAGACTCTGGGTAGAGCGAGGTGGGGGGGGTCCTTTCTCTGCAAGAGAGTCGGTGTCTCACTTTGCTCTGCACCTCTGGAGAGAGCCAGGCTAACCTGAGCCGACGAGAATTCATTTGAGTCTCTAAAAAAAAATTGACCTCTTTCACCTCTTTGAGGTACAGGTACGTTAGTGATACTAATAAGCTGTACACAAAAACTGAGCATCGTAGCAAATGATGGATTTTCTGCAGCCACCAATCGATCAGGCTTTGACAGGCATCTTCTCCAAATGCCCCTGCCCGCTGAAAAGCTGGGAAAACAGGCAGGCCTTGCAATGTGCCTGGAGGGTCGGAGAGTTGGACCATGCAGGGAAACAACCCTCCTACCCCCCCTCCCCCTTTTACTCCAGCAGTTCTGCCCCCACCACGAGAGCCCTCCATCCCCGTTCAACAATAAGCTTTAGCAACAATTTAATTTATTTTCCGTATTGTGTTCTTAAAATGAACGCCGTGCCATATTTTAAAACTGAATCAGATTAGTGTGTTTGGGGAAACACTGTAACCCATTGCAAAGAGTGACGGACTTGTTTGCTGTTATATCCTAAATGCAGTCAGTCGTATGCTGCAACTCACCCGTCAGTTCCCTTTCCCTCCTAACAAAGAGGGAAGACTGGATCAGAAGGGATCATCTCCATAGAAATTGTGTTGGCACAACCTAGACTGGGCATAAATAAGGGTACAGACCAAGAAAACGAGAGCAATTAACTCTTTCAGGCTCTCGAATCACAAAATGCAGTCTTCTACAGTAATGTGATGTGTAAAAGAGTGCAGTTCCTAGTGATGGTCTCAGTGACATAAAATTGCTCTATTTGCCTAGGTCAGAGATGATTCATGTCTGTCTTCCTTATGATTTTAAAGCTAGAACGTAGTATCTTCCTTATTGTAAAAATTCCAGGTATTAGGGGAACTGAGGATTTCCAAGCACAGATGGCCAGATCTGCAGAATTTGGATCATTTCAGGGTGCTTGAAGCCTGGGAAAGTTGATTTGGCCCTCCGCAATGACAGGGACTACTTGCCAAGTTCCAGTCTAGCTCTGAACTCCTGCAGTATTCTGAGATGCCAATAGCTAGGATTTCTTATTTAGAGATCCGTGTGCTTTCCACTGCAGGGTAAAATGGCAAATAGTGTCTTCTATTTCATAGAACCAGTGTATTTGAAAGAAAAACTGCTCAGGGGACAGAGCGAGCTAGCGATTAGCCATGCAGCTTGTATCATTTGGTCTATTAACTGGGCACCTGAGGATGATCTCCCTCTCCTTCGTCAAGTCTTGCTAGCTAAACATGAAAATGAGTGCTCCCTCGTCATCTGTAGCTACCTTTGTGCTAGGATGTGCCTAACCAGCTGCCTGGTTTTAGTCTCCTCACCCTCTCTTTGGCTTCCCTCTGACAAGGAAAGCATTTTCATGGTTCCCTGGCAGCTCCCTCCTGGGATGCCTGTGCTCACTGCGAACCAAGGCTGGCAGAGGAGCTCCTCAAGGCTGGAGGCTTTCTGGAGCCGATGAGCCAGGGACCTTGATGCGCTCCTCATTTCAGATGCTGCAGTCTGCCCTGCTCACCATGCCATGGTCTTAGCAACCTCCCAGACACACAGACAATTAGTAAGTGCTGTGGGGCAGCCAGTTCCTTAAGAAAAGACCTGGATGTCAGGTATTTTGACCTGAAAATGCTAGTATGTTGGTTCAGTGGTGTGGTTAGGTGTGAACTAGGAGAGGCAATTTGTTTGCAGTAGAATCAGGGAAGATCTTACATCTGTATGATGATTCGCTACATGCATGCAACTTCATGACCTCCCACAGACCCCCTTTACACCTGGTGTTGATGTGGCCCAGCAAATGCAACTCCAGTTGTATAAAAAGACATAGAGTTTTAATTGCAGTTGCAGATATGAAGTATTTATTTGGTTGTTACAGTGTAGCTAAAGCTGGATTCAGGCTCCAGCTCAGCTTTACAGTGTCCTGAGGCCAAACCAGGCCGAAGATTCTGAAAATAAATGACCTCAGATGAAAACATATTTTTAACATCCTCCTCCTTCAAAATCAAAAAATTTTTGCATGATTTTGTGATCCAAATAAGCTACCATCTTACTGCCATCTGCACCAATTCTAAGCCAAAAAGAGACCATTCATATCTGAAACACAGACAATAATGTAAATCAAAGGTTCGCTCAACCTCAAAATTTTGGTACATACGAAACAGCAGAAATAGCGAAGGACTAGAGAAAAACAATGAACAAATGAGACTTGCATTTTGAGGAAATGTGTAAGAACAGATTACTTTATATAATGCTAATGATTGTACAGCTTTATAAGGAAGTGATCCGAGGAAGAGTGATAGATTGTAATAAAAAGAATAGAGAACAATATCTACCATTAACAAGGGCAAATTGATAAAAGGAACAAATGTGGACCACATTGAAACAAGCATTATTTTCCATTCATGCAACTTGTGGAACTCCCTGTTGCAGGACACCAGCATGGCAATTATATCCAGGAAATGATTAAACATCATAAATAAAAGTACTTTCTATCTCATGCTGGCTACATTTAATGTAAAGGGCTGCCTATGCTTCAGACATAACAAGTCTCTTGCAGGGAGTTATTCCTTGTCTGATATACTATTGCAAAATAACATTCATTATCTTAACCGGTGCTGGAGGTAGGACACCGGATTAGATAAATCATTATATCCATTTTGCGAGAGGGCTGGCAGTTTCATTAATAAATAATTCGAACTAAGGGGAAAAGAAAACCATCAGAGGACTACAGCGTTAGGCACAGCCTGGCCGCAGCAGAGAGGTTCAGTGGTTCTCCTCTTGATACGGGGCAACATGAAGTTTTGGAAATAAATATAAACAATGGCAATGAGCTTGTAATTTATATTTTATTTTGCACAAGCTTGCATATATACTGCACATACATTCAGTTTAGAGAAGATGGAAGGCACACAAGGCAATTGAACTACTGTATCCTTTAAGTGGTACAAAGCAAAAAGGTAAAAGTCTGGAGAGTATACAAAAGCTTTAAACACACAAAATAAAATCCCCCCCCAAAAAACATTTTTCCTGTGTTTATCTTAAATTTAGTAGCTGCCAAGCTAGAATTGTAACTTTTTTCAATCAATTGTCTACGGCACCTTTTTTTTCCAAACGGACAGGGGAGTCTTATTGTTTTATCTTGTCATCAATTAATATTACAGTACATCCTTGGTAATACAAAATTGTACACCTTCATCAAATAAATTAGGATAAATTAAACCAATAAATTATGCAAAGTCTTCAGAACAATAGACAACAACAAAAAATCCACAGTTGAAATTGCCTCTAGCTAAAAAATAAAATAAAAAAAAAATCAAAAATTGACTTTATCAGTTCAGTTATTGTACTATCTTCAAATTAAAGGGTCTTTATTACAAAAAAAAGAGCTTAATAATGCTATTTACAACATATTGCTAAATAATATAAAGGCAGTGTTTTGTCACTTTTGTAACTATATACATATGAGTAATGGCTGGGACAATATCAGTTTAAACCTTAACCTTTGACTCTTCTGGGCAGCATTAAAACCAACCTAAAGAGGCTTTTTTAATTTTTTTTTCCTTCTTTTTAGTTTCTGACTCTTACACGTTATATGGTAATGAGATGGTTATTGTGTTTGTCTAATATCTCACTCAAGTGGTACAATTAATGCAGAAAGGATGGATTTCAGAGAAAAATGTAAGCTCGCTGTTTCTTCTAGATTTGTTTCTACATATCCCAGTATCTTTGTGCATTCGGAAGGTGGCTGCTTCGGGAGAGAGGTGACTGTGGCTCAGATGAAAAGACTAAATAAAGTCATAGTGCCACCACCTTTCATACACTAAAAAGGATATTCCTAAGAAGATACAAAGGTTAAATACCAGTTTTCATCCCAGCTCTAAATATGAGCATTTTTAGCTTCAGTTTATAGATGGTTTACAACCAACAGTTCTACAGAAAACAAAATTGCATTTCCTTCAACAGAACATTTAAGTGCAATACAGTAACTGCTTACTCATATAAACCAGTTACATTCCTTAAGGGGAGCTTTTTGAAAACAATGCGTATTGGAATTTTCAAACACGTAGTTGGTACCAGAAGGAAACATTTGCACTATTAACACCAATGATTGCTATATAATACACATGGCAAATATAGTTTTTGCTTTCACTTCTCATGTACAGTGCTCATTTTGGGGGTTTTGTAAACCACTTTCCATTTTTAATATATATATATATCTTTCTGTATATATATATATGTATAATCTTTCAATGCTGCTGGTGAAAATCCTATCTTTAAAGCCACAAAATCTTCACCTTTATTTCTTAATTAATATTAACCTGTGGAAAAAAACATTTTTCTATTAACTGACTTCATATACATAGAAAAAAATTCTGCAATTTTACAGAAACTGTATCACCCATTCCCTTGACATCTGATGAAAGAGACTTAACTTTTAAAAGTAGAGAGCTGGATTTTCAAGAATGCTTTCAACTATCTATACAGTTACTGTAGTGTTTCTTATAAATTCAACAGATGTTTTCAGAATGTAGTTATTAAAATCTTCTGTCTTTATGCAAGAACATCCATAAGGTTGAATATTTACATTGCTTTATAAAAGTTCCCCTCGATTTTCAATGTTCACCCACATACCTGGTACAGTAACAAAGATTCTGCAAACTTAAAACACTTTAATTAAATAATACTCAGAGGCACAAAGCAAACCTCAGGAATACATGGGTGAACACTTCCTTAAATAATTACTACATTCTAACATCTTCCACGTGTTTACCATTAAATGTGAAACGTTCCCATTAAACAACCAGAGATACAGTAAGAATTAAATGTTTTGTAGTTTCAAATAGAACATTCTTTTCACAAAACATAACAAATGTCTAAAATAGGTTCTTAATCTAGATAGGAAAAAGGTAAGCTTTTCACTTCATACGCATATTTTGTGTGTGTGTGTTTCTGTGTATATATACATACATACACCCACACATTTTGTTTCTGTGTGTGTGACTACGTATGTATATGTATATGCACATATGTCACGTATGAAATATTGCTTCTATACTACTTTTCATCAGGCTAAGAAAACACAAGATTTGCACCACAGTTACAAAAAATTGGCTTCTACAAGAATTTTCAAAACTTGAATGCTGCTCAAACAATTGAGAAAAAATAATTTGCGTTATCAAACTGTTCTAAAAATTCTCTTCTTCAAAAACGTATTCTCCTGCTTTGTTTTTTTTTTTTTTTAAATTTTTAAAAAGACACAAAATATGCATAGCTATCAACATTATGTCAAACAGCCGGAAAAAAAAAAAATCAGTGTTTATTGCAGCTGTAGTAATTGAAAAATAAAGTTTAAAAGATGAAAATTGTAAGCCACAGAAGGCACAAGAACAATTGTACTTGTGGGGGAAAAACTGGTATTTTGAAGGATTTTTTTTATCCTTCCGCTGGTGCATTTAAGGTCTAGGCACAGACTATAACCTCAAGTTTATATGCAGAAATAAATCTGAATTAGCAGTAAATGAATGGCAACATGGGGTTTCTACATGGATTTTTAAATTCTTTCCCCTATGTAAACTTTTCATTACAATAAAAATAGCCTCCTGCCTTTTAGCCATTTTTTAGTGAAATAATATTGAGATCATTTGAAAGAAACTGCTTTCTACTTACAATTTAGTAGGAGCTATGCCATGTATTTATAATTTTAGGTGTATTGGGAGGCACAAAGGCAATATGGCTATAAAATGCAGAAAAATCACATAACTGAAATGATCAAATTATCATTTATTCCTTTTTCAGAAGAAGGAGTTTTTTATTTTGCTTTTAAGATGAAATTTCTACTCTTAATTCCTATGCCTCATTTACTATTGAGATTATGCTACTTATAAATAAATAAATAAATGCAACAACATCAAGTGTTGAGTACACAATTTCACTTATTTAGATTATGTGAATCACATTGCAGCCAAATAATAATAATAATAATAATATTAATAATAATAATAATAATAATAATAAACGTAACAAAAGCAACGGTAAAATCACAGATTGAGATGGTAGCTAGTAGTATGTCCACATAGTATGACTAAAGTATGGCTTTGCTTTCTTATGTCCAAGGTGACAATGCCGTGTTATATTTTGTATCTGATGGTATGCCAATGATGAATTTACTGTATTAAAACTTGAGCATTTTATGCCACTTCTTCCCATAAATCAAAAAAGTGCATGAACACAATTTTCATCCTTTCTTACTACTCAGAATTCACTGGAGTTACATCTTTATGAAGTGTAATGTTTACCAAATCATGCACACACACAAAACAAAGAAAAAAAGAAAAAAAAAGAAATAAGAAATAATAATAATAATAAAAAAAAACAAAATAAAATGAAAGAAAAGGGAAGAAAAGAAAGAAAAAGACACATCCCGTCTACTGTAAGGGTACATACAGTATTAGGTACTCTCAGGGAGTCTAAGATCAAGAAGATTTGTTTTGCTTTTAATGCATAGTGAAAATGTTGGCACTTCATCCCATGCTATTGTCTGCATTGCCTATACTCCACAGATACTGCCAGTGCTTGAAAAGAATGACAGGGAATCGTAGGATTGTGCTGTTTAATTTGAAGTCAGCAGGTTTTTAAGGCTTTCTGCTAACAATAATTGCTTTCATACATTTCTGTCTATCAGCAGTATTTGTAAATGAAGTGAAATTGCAATGATCAGGTCAGCTCTTTAGTCACATGGGTAAACTTTCACTCTCCAAAGTCAAAATGTAATTTTAAAATAAAGAAATAAGATACCAATATCCTCGATGGTCTAAATATAATTCACAGCTAATTAGGAACTTCCTCTAGATTCAGATTGAATTAAGGAGGGGAAAATAACTATTGACGATAACAATAAATTCTTACTGCATCCGTACAAAAGACGACAGAGAAAATGACAAATACAGAGTGCCATAGCATATTCAACCTTCCCCCAAACTTCTGGAGACGATACCCTTCTGAAAACACAAGAAAAGGAGAGCCATTGAAGAAAGCACAAGAACTAGCAGCTAGCTTTCTTTCCGTCTGCTGACGTATCATGGTATAGCATTCAGGCGAACCCAGATCCATCATGGACTTTACACTGTAGCTCAGATTTTGGTCAAGACTACCTCCAGCTTCAGAAGACAAGTGCGGCACATTGCTCAAATAGATTTTGTTTTTTAAAGCTGCACTTACTGCAATTTTAAAAATCCAATTTGTCTATCTGAACCCTGCATAGCCAGGAGGACACTGCGATTTTTGTATATGCTTGATTAGATTTTTATGAAAATGTAATTATTTTTTTTTTCCCTTTGCCTCAGCACTGTGAGGTGAAGATGCTTTCTTCTACTGTATCTAAAATCATTCAAAAAGTGCTTTTCAGGACAGATGTCGAACACAGACAGGAAACTTCGTATACTGGAAAGGGGATTTTTGGGGGCAGAATGGACTAAGAAAAGAATAAATTTAGGGACTAATGCCACTTAAAGTAAGACCGAGACGTGGCAACATAGGACGCTGAAGGTTTCATTTTTAGTCTATGGAGAGTGAAATGCTTCCACCTTAATAAGCTGACCAATATTCCAAAATTAGTGTGGTTGATACAATATTGTGCATGAATTACTGGCCTCACCCTGCAAGAACGGTATTTGATTTGTGCAAACGTCCCTTGCTGCAATTTGGAGAAACAACAACCTGGCATGTTGATTACTGGTGCAGGGTATTTATCATTTCTGTAAGGAAAGCCTGAAGAATAGGGTTTGTTTTTCTGGGTATCACTTCTTGGAGTGAGTACCTAAAATAGATGTTGTAGTTTTTTGAAGTATGAAACAAAATCAAGTTGTTGGTTAAAAAGTATATAAAATAAAAAAAAAAAAGCTCGAAGCTTATGAAGTGACTCCACAGAGTTCAGACCTTTAGCAGTATAAACATAATATAAACTTCATTGTCTGTAGTATTGTGCCGTGACATTAGTCTCACTAAGACAAAATGCCACTTTGCAGCAAGCGATAAATCTGACAAAGCATTTTTAAACATAATGCCCTAACTTGCTAAGACAGGCTTTTACACGCTTCCAAACTCTTCTCCCTGAAAATTAACCCCGTTGATTCTCCAAATGTTAAGGGTCTCGGGCAAAAGTAAACCAAAGGCTGAAGTAAAATAACCATCCCCTTGGAACTGAACGAAATCTTAAATCCAGAAGGGATCACAGTCTAATTTCATATACATATATATGTATGCGATACACATATATATGAAATTAAAATAGAGACACATGACTTGGGCATCAGAAGGGGACTGCTACTTTCATACATTCATAAATAGCTGCTGAACTCTCTACTCATGAAGAAGCTCTTGTAGGCAGTTTGGGGATTTGAAAATCTCGGGGACCTCACTGTCCAGCTTACAGATGACCTTGTATATGGCCTTCTTCCAGGAAGGATCAACATCTTTGCCTGCGATAATGGCATTGAAAAACTCCCGTAACGTGATCTGAGCCACTTCCAGGAATCTCTCTGGAACCTGCTGATACAAGGAGACAATGGCATTAATACAGTTTTCAATTTCAAGTCTCTGGTTCTTCAAAGGAAACTGAGCTAAGTTCTTTCTTTCAGAAAGGGGCTTACATAGCACCTGCATTTTCTAAATGTGGCAGCCTTCTATTCTCTTATGCAAAGCTGTTATATATAGTACTATAGCAATAACTTTTATAACATGTGTTAGAGATCTTTGTAAAGTCTACTGACAGAATGTAGGTAACAAAATGTTACTGTCTGAGTTTGGAGAGTGGGGGATTTATAGGATATAATTAGCAGGGGGGGAAACAAACACAATTGTCTTTAAGGAGAGAAATCTCTGCTTGATATTTTACCCATGCATTTACAGCTACGTCCTCCTCTCCGAAGGGGAACTAATATGAAAGTTATGCATGTATGGAAAGCCCTCTGTACCTCTGCGCTTAACTTTGGTCACAACCAGTGCTGAAAGCTATCAAGGAAAAAGGGTATCTCTGAGTGTTGTTCATAGTTTAAAAACAAGCAAGCAAGCAAGCCTTCAGCTAATGGCTTGCTTCTGTGGTTGCTATACATGAGACCCCCGTAAGATAGCTTTCTCGGGAGACGTTATGGTCTCCCCTTCTTTTTCAGAAGCCTACAAATAAAACCCCAACCTCTTCAATGGTTGCATTGTGCTCCAAGTGGCTACTGAGCTGGGATGTGTTAAACTCATCTGGGTTTTCTAAATGTCACCATCATTTCACGCGTAAGCCAAACAGCCAAACTCAGGGGCATGCCACTCTCAGAAGCCCCTGAACAATGGGTGAATGTTAAAGAACACAGTTAACCTCCAAACTTTGCTAATTCACCCTAAATAGTTGTCTCAGGCACCAGCACCACCTTCTTACCCTCTCACTTGAATGACTCAAAAGCAATCACTGTAATGAACTGTAGGTCAGTTGCAAGGTTGAGGTCATCTCCATAAAGGTATTATTTTCCATTTTTATTACGGAAATATGGCTTCACAGCTCTAGAACTGCTAATACACGGCCGGCCAGTAGCCAGCATGCTTATAATAGCAAGTATTCCCTCACTGCTATTCTTTACCCACTCCGGCAAGAGTTCTCTGACCTGCAGTGGGGGCCACTTCAACCACTTCTGTGGCCAACAGGCACCCTGGCAAATCTCACCCGTTTACCAAATGCATATCACATTGCCAGATCAGGGCCAGCACCTTATCCTCTACTTCAGGCTTTTGTTCTTCTCTCTTTAGAAGCCACTTTCAGAAAACTTATCTGGAAATGTGCATGTTTAACTCAATACAATAGAGCTCTGGAGCCTCGCTTACCTATCACTATTGCAGAAACACTAGCAGTTTGCTAGCCATGTTTTGCCAGCAGATAAGCATGAGATCAGCTCCCCCTGACACCAGCTGACAAACTCTGCTTCCAGAAGCCCCATGGCCCGCAGAAGTCCTCCATCTACCTCCACGAGTGAAAACCTGCCCCCTCCCTCCCCCCCACTTTTCTCTGCGCCCAAAGACAGGCTACCTTCTGCGGAAATTTTTCACTCAACAGGCCACACAGAAAGAAACACTTTTACAGATGTTCTATTCCACCAATAATTATGAGGGAAGAAAACTATTGTGTTTCACTTGTTTCAGCTCAAAGAAATAACTTAAAACTTCACATAACCACTCTGCTGTTTGGGCACTTGGTAATACATCTACAAAAGATACCATGCTTGTCTCCTCCTTACATTGCTATAAAAAATGATACACTTTTCAGTTCAAGCAGTTCAAACAACAGCTCATGTGCTGTTCATCACCTTTGGTATTGCTGGACACCAACCAAGGGGAAGCAGTCATTGACCACATGATACTAGAAAGCAAGAAATGTAGTAGATAACCACCTTTTTGGTGTACACACTAATAGCAGCACATGAGGGCAAAACCAGTTGTTTTTTGCCTTTGTGGTTGGGAAAAAGAGTTCACACCTTTCAGTTTTGGTGCCCACTCCAGAGGACCAGTATTTCCTCCCTTCCAAGTCGCTGGAGGTGGGAGCGAGGCAATTACAAGCACGTACATGAGAAGCATAAAGTCCAGATGCGAGAAGACCAACCTCTTCCTAAATGGTTACACCCATGACAATTTTAGGCATGAAAGTGAGCCTTTGCCATTCAATTTCTACCTGTGCATATGAAAGTTTTCCAGGTAGGGGATGCTGCTTTTCCACGGAGTAAGATTTGTGATACCCCTGAAACAACTACTTCCCAGGCCTCCCACCCCTGTAAAGACACACAGGCTTTTCTTTTAGGCTGAGTTAGCTTTTCAGGTCTGACTTTGTTGTACCTGAGTCACATCTGCAGGGCCAGGTGCCTTTGAACCTGGGACAACAGGCTGCAGAGAGCAGCCCACAAACATAAGTGAACGAAGCCCCTGCGGGGGCTTTGAAGAGACCTCCTTATAATGCCGAGTTCCCAAAGATCTCCCCTACTCCTCAGGCACTAGAGCCATTCATAGCTCTTTCCTTTTGGGATGTTATTAGCAATTTTTCATGTCAGACTGGATTACACACATTACTTTGCATGTTGTAATGTGACTAGCACTGTGATTAATCTGCACAGGATAGTACCTCAGCCAACATTTTTCCTTTCTAGAAAGAGTAACCGCACAGTGTTGTTTTTTTTTTTTAAATAAAGAAAATACTAGTGAAGTCCAGAGTCTGAAAATACATATTTAAATGGATGGGTAGTTAGATTTTTCACTGGGCAATAATCAGTCAGCCATGTTAATTATGTGTCTGGGGGTAGCATTTCCCTGACCCTAAGTGATGGCAACCTATTCAGCGCATCTTTACACCTAACTGACTGAACATCTCTGAAGAAGGAACATCTGCAGAAAATGCTTCAGTGACAAATAAACTCCATCTACGTTGCTTTTAATAGAACCAACAATCCCTAGTATGAACCCAGGGCATTTTCTTAGCATCAGGTGGCAGCAGTCAATCAAAGAATCACACTGTTCGTTCACCAGGAGGAAAGACAATGAGGTCTGCTCAGGGGGAGGCTAGGTGGGTTTCAGGCTCAAGTCTCCACTTCGGACTGATTTAGAAAGAAATCACACTTTGACGCATGCTTTGTCAATACAACTTAGCTCTGCTGCCAAGGAAAAAGTCACAGGCCAAACTTTCAGCTAGTGTAAATCAGCAGGGCTCTGCCAGCCTCAGTGCAGTTATGGTGATATACACCTGGTACACATCAGTCCTGTACCTGCTAACGCAGTCCAACAACCACCACAGTGCCCCTTCTCAAGCCTTAGCCACGTTAACACATCCCCTTCGTCTATGGGGAATTAAAGCTCTCATCTGCTCTTGTCTATTTATGCTGTTTTAACTACTGGCATTTTCCTTGGCTTGAACAACAAACCCGAACTATTTCACTCCTGGATTTGCATGTGCAACTACCATGCTGAACCATTTGGATTAGCACTGTGGGGGAGTGCTTTGTTAAAAATACTCAGCACAAACTATTTCTATGTGAGTAAAAGTATAGTTCCAATGGCTCGGAAGTTGGAGCCAAGTCAGACCTAACTCACACTTCTTTCATACAGAAGCACACACAGTTGCAGAAAGCAATATGCATTAAAAATACTTGTTGAATTTCTTTTCAAGGAAACCATTACCAAAAAGGCAGCGGTGATTGGGAAGGTGAGGGCAGATCCTCGGCAGGTCTAAGTCAGCATTGCTCGAGGAAAACCAATGAAGCAACACTGATTTTAAGCCAACAAAGAGGATCAGGCTTCTCTTTCTGATGGCACGCATGGACTTTAAAAATCACCGTTGGGAAGGAGGGCACACTAGAAGTAGACATGTGTCTCAAGTTGGTGGCCGATCAGTGGCCCTTCACTGTTTTTCTCATTATTGGGTTGTCTTGTATCTTGTATCTTTTATTAGTTAATTCATTTATTTTTTGGGTTGCGCAGCAAAGACTTATTCTCCCTTCCCTCCCATTCCCCTCATCTCCTCCCTTCCCCGAGCCCTCCTCCTCTTCCCAGTTGCTTTACCTTCAAGGATGATTTGTTTTATTAAACTGACTGTCCCCAGCCTCTGCAGTACATAATAAAAGCCTGACATAGCAGCCTGCCTGCCTTCTGTGTCCTGCAGATACTCATCATAAGTGTCAGGACATACCAAGGTTAGCGGTCACTGGAAGTGCGCTCACTGGCTCAAGCCTTGCCAAACATGCTTGGCAGCTGAATGAATGTCACAGAGAATAGAAGGGGAATTACAAAGGTTAGAAAGAAGACAGCCTCTCTCTCTCTCTCTCTCTTTTTTTTTCTGGAGATATATAAGCTGATTTTTCACACTTCTGAAATAAACATCAGCTCATTCACAGTCCCTTTCCAGCACCTAAATCTCTCCCATTGTCAAGCAAACCTTTAATTTCTACCCAAGCCTTATTTCTTAATTAGCAAAATAAGATGCTTAATTCTCTCTTAATAGAAAAGGGGAAAAACACCAAACCAAATGACAAAACAAGTCACCAGTCTGCTCAAAGATTTATATTTGTATTTCATGTCGCTAATCCTATTAAGGGTGGTCTTCTTTACAGTTAATCTTTTAAACTTTCAAAAATTCCTGCTCAAGTGGTAAATCTAGATGATAGAAAAAGCAATACAGATGTAAAGATCACAGAATTGTGAAAGTCAAGTTAAAACTGATATTCCAGAGAATTGTGTTTTGTTTTTTTACTATAAAAGGGCAATAAAATGCTGACTGTAAGAAGACAATGTCAAGGAGAAAAGGGTATTGGTATTTTGGATACTCTTGACTGCTCGCCTTGGAGAGAGAGTTATTCTTGTCACAAACCCTTTTGTCTGCATCTGCTGACTGCTTGCCTGTAGCCAGCAGCATACTTTAACTGTTTTGTCACCTCCTAACATCACATGCATCAGCTGTTGTGCTTTTGTTACGGGTATTGTAGAGCTAATCCACTGTGGCTGTTCTACTGTGCAGTAAATAAAACAGAAACTGCTTCTCAGACAATTCTGCATGAATATTTCAGATGGCTTTTTACAACTCTGATTCACAAAATAAAATACACCCCCCCCCCAAACTAGACTCAGATGCCTCAAAGCTAATTGCATGCAATGACTTCAGGCATCAGAAACAACTGTGTTAGTTGGATAAATGAATAGCAGACCTTTCTAAAGTTTTAAAAATACTAAACATACTTCCTTCCTTGCAATTTTACCTGCATATAATTTTTTTCTTTAGAACACTTCGGGTTTTTGGCAGCGGCAATTTTGAAATATTTTGTGCCAACAAAATCCTTAAAACATCTTTGAAATCTTTTCTTCCGTAGGTGCAAGAGTCTGGGAAGTTTAATTTATTTTTACTTGAGCATCAAGTATTTTTTAACCATAGAACTAATTTTACAAAGTTCCTAAACTTCTCCCGCCAACTTTCCTAGAACAGGGAATAAAATATTTACTCAGAAGTTCATTTTCTGCAGCCGATTGCTAAACTGTCCTAAAGCAGGGTGGCTCTGAGCATGTTCACAGGGGCAATGGCAGCAAAGCCCAGCATGAGGCCTGAAGCAGACAAGATACCCTAGGAAAGGAGACAAACAGGTGAAGTACTTTACCGAGCATTCATTCACCCTTGTGCACACATGATTCCTCTAAACAAACTCTCCTATCCCTGCTGTTTGTTAAGTAAATATTGATCAAGGAGAGACATATCTCCTGACAGCAGTAGCACAAGCTGGGGACTTGTACCGCAGACAGAGTGGACTTAAATGGATAAACTCAGATGCTTTAGGAAGGCCACACAGAGATTACCAGATAAAAAGGCAAGAAGTCAGACTGTTGGCTTTCCTTTCCCCTCTGCAGGGGCCTGGGACTTGCTTATGTGGAACCTCCACAATAGAAAGAAGAGTCATCTGCTCCCAGACACAGTCTTATAAAGCAAGAAGCCTGCGTCTTAGGTGCCCAAATGACTTCATATTTTTATCTCTTGCCAGCTGATGCATTAATATTGCATGCAAAAAATGTTGAGTTTAAGTCTCTCTCCTTGAGCACATGTGGGAGGCTACTAAGGGGCAGCTCCTCAGTGGTGTAAATTATCACCTCCCCATTGGTTTCAACAGAGAGTTTATATCCCCTGTGGTTGGTCCACCTCTGGTTGTTCTGGGCTGGGGCACACATTTTCCTCAGGAGCACTTTTTTTCCACTCATGCTCCAAGTAAGCAAATCACTCTGATGCCTGTGGGATAAGGTACACACCACCCTATGTAGGGGTGCCCAGTTTAGGCTGGTGTGTCAGTTCTAGTTCTCATAAGCAAACGGTGAAGATTTATTGGACTGATGTGTCTAATGGTAGTATAGCTGCAGAAAGCAGTAGCAAAATTGTCAAGTCATTAGTGGCTGTGATTTCTTTTAAAATTTCAGCAATAGGTAACAGCGACCTCATTTTAGTAAACTACCAAAATTTGGGTGGATGTTAGAAGTAATGCAAGTGCTTCTTGGAGCAGATTTTTAAGCACTCCTCAGAGATCTGATTGCAAGCCTCCGAACCATGTGCACGGCCACCATAAAGCTATTCACCTTGCCTGACGAGGCAGAGGGAGAGGATCAGACATTAATTTTCAGTATGGGGTCCCATGTTTAGAAGTACCAAGACCAATGCAACCGTTCTAATATTGTAACAGCGTCAGACAACTGCTTGGCTGTAGTGCACAAATCTGAAGATCCTTCAGACAGGGACAGCTGGGCTAAGCTCGAAACCTTTTCTCATACAACGTTTAATCTGCGTTAAACTTCAGCTCCATTTATATGATTAGGCTCGCCAGAGTGTACCTACAGACTTTGCCTGTGGTATTGTGCTGGAGTCTGATAGTGTGTTGTATTACTAATGTTCCAAGAGTAAACACACTTGTAGGAAACAGCTATAGTTCAAGGCTGCACTTTAAAAAAATAAATGTTTCATCAGTCTTAGCAAAGGAACAAACGGCAATAACACTCTGTATCATATTTTACAAAGCTTCAAAAGAACAATGTCCCGTTGAGTGAAATTCAGTAGCATTCTGTAAACATTAATTTAAGGAAATCAATAGGCTCTGTGAGCTAAAGCCATATTGCAAGATAAACTGGCTGGAGTGCTACTTTGTCAAACAGATTTTAGTTTTCTCGGCTAGATAAAGACGGTTTCAAAATGGGGTAACGTGTTGCAACCAAGGTTTGAAAACTATGTGGCCTTCAAACAGTCTGCTTGTTCCTACTACAAAGCTGGATAAACATACTTTAAAAATGATAAGATTGGGCCAGGATTGATTTTACTTTCAAATTTTATATAAAGTAGAATTCTTGGTGAGTGTGCGTTTGGATTTTTTTGATCCTAATTATGAGCAGAAATAAACAAGTGCAGTGCAGACAGCTGAAGACATCAGGCTGCCAGGAGAGGTTAAATTATCTGGAGATGGCTTTTTTTTTTTTTTTTTTTTTTTTTGCAATTGCAGGACATTATGGATTTAAAAAATCTTTATTCATGTTGACCTGGTGGGCAACAAGTCACCTTGCCAAATAGGAAAGCCAAAATCTCTAGTGGACTTAGGATCAGAGGTCTTCAGCTGGTGAAGGCTGCTCACGTTGCAGAGCGCAAGGTCGTGGTAATGGGAGGTAAACAGGTTGGAGGGGGTGAGGGGGGAAGGCCAGATCACTCTTCTAGTTGGATGATCTAGACAGTGGCTATAGAGAGGGACTCCACAGGGAGCCTCTTAACCCAAGGATAAGGCGTAAACAGCATCTATTAGACAAGTGATGGAGAACCTCTCTAGGATGATAAGCAAGTCCACTATGGGGGGAGCAGTCTCACCATGGGGAAGTCCAGGTCATACAGCTTTAATGTGTGTGCATAGCGGTCCGCACCAGCACAGGTATAGCAATGGCAGATGAGATTCAGGGGAAATATTTCTGCTGAGAAAACCTCATACAAAGCACAAACTAGATGTTTACAGGCACCCCCCACCCTCAAAGTCGAGGTAAGGTGAGCTTTGGGGGCACAGTACAACGTTCTTAAAGGAGATGCTTGAGAAACTCCACTTGCGTCACCCACACGTAGCCCTGAGCCTCTTCCTCACATGAGGAACATTTAAGCCTGTAGGCTCTGGGGGCAAGCTGGCACCTAAACACATATTCCCATACCCGCAGCCTGTCATGTAGAAAACCTATCAAGGACGAACCTTCTGCATCCCTCCCTGCCCATAAGACCCTGCATCAGAGCCATGCTGGGGTCAAGCCAGCAGTAACGCAGTAAGGAATCACACTACTTCTGAAGCCACTTCTCTGTGGGCTTGAGGGGAGGCTGGTGACACTGGAACCAGCCCCTTCCTCACGAGCATCCCACCGAAGCAGGGACCCTCCTGCTTTAACAAAGAGCTACAAGGCAGCCCACCTATCCACTGGCCCCTCCGCAGACTAGAGACTTACGCAATTAGGAGCTGCAGGCACAGATCTGCTGCCGTTTCCAGGGTAAACGCTGCCCTGAGCAATAGTGCCCTACCGTCAGTTTTCCTGCGCTCGCCAAGGGCAGCTTCTGCAATACGTTGCTGGTGTCCTGGCTCCTGCCACGTTTATCCAGACCATCACCTCCCCTCGTGCAAAGACTCTTTTCCCTGAGCATGGCGAGCTGCTGCGTGGGACCATCTTAGCGCTGCGAGTTGGTGTGGCAGCATATCAAGCAGGAGGCTTTGGCTTCTACACAGAAATTGGAGGCAGGTTTTGGAGTAAGTTGCTACACTTTTTGGCGCGAAAGCCACGGCAGCATATGGCCCAATGTTCTCAGTTTAAGTCTGACACTTAACATTATTTAACAGTTTCTGTGTTAGGTGCTTTATAAGGTAAAGGAAATTAACAATTTTCAGCTAATTAGATCACTCAATTGGCTGAACATCCTGGACACCTCTTAGAAAAAAACAGGTTGGCTCAGGCGATGGAAAGGCTAATGCCTCTTCCATTATCACTTATGAGGAGACAGAAATAGTTGGAAAGGATGCTTTTATTTTAAAAACACAAATGAAAAATACCTCAACTATTGGACACTCCAGTAAACACACTTTTCTCCCAACCACCACCTTTCTAGAAAGCAGGGCATCAATTTGCCCAGCGCTACATGTGTCCCAATCCCCCTGGCTACGGCAGCAGCTCTCTGGTGCCACCATGGTTGTTTTTTATTGCCTTCAAGTTTCCTCTCACAACTCCCACTGTACAAATCTGTTAAGAAACAGATTTTTTGGAAAGAGAAAAAGACGGACAAGAAATTGGGTGGCCGTTCAGGATGGTCTGCTCTCCCACTCTGGCACACAAAGAGAAGCCCACTTTTTTGGAACACCACTAACAACACAGCACTGAGCCTGGCGTTTGGGAAGGGAAAAGCATTAGCCCAAGTCTGGCTCAAAAGAGAAAAATTAGGAAAATCACAGAGGTTTCTTATTACAGTTACTGTTACACTGTAGCTTTTTTTACTCTTTGTAAAAAGCTGGAAAACACATGCCCCTTCAAATGATTTAAGAATGTATTTCAGAAGTGTTTGCTTGAAAGGAAGCTGAGATCCCTTATCCCTTGAGTAGAGTTTGGGGCACTAGTAATCGACGGCTGGCTTACTGTTATCTCCTCTGCCAAACTCACAAAGAGGAGAGAGAATGGGCATGGCTCTTACAAGGAAAAAAACCTGACAGTGGGGCTGCTGAGATGTCTGATAATATCGGGGAAGTGAAAGTGGCAGTGCAGTGAAAATGGATACCGCGTGATACATTAGATTTAATCACTTGCATTTCAATTAAGCTTTTCCACAAATAAAGATTGGGAAGTACTGTGCCGGCTCCCTGCGCGGCTGGAGCGCCGAGCGCCGTCGGTGCTGCATGCCCCGGCTGGACGCACACAACAGCGCTTCCGCATCTCGCTCAGGCTGAAACCCCCCTTCTGCCTCCTGGGATTCTCCCTGCTAGGAGCCATCTCCGGGAGTATGCCCGTCCTGGGACTGCTGTGCCTGTGGTTCAGGGGATGAGCCTAGCCGTCGTGGAAACACAGCTACTCTCTCGTGCAGACACAATGGCCTTAACATGCTAGTTTTTAAGCACAAAAGTTGGTAAGACTTGCGAGTAGAGTAGGCTAAAACAAAACAAAAAGACTTTCCATTTACAATTTATTTAGACTGTTTGGAAAATAGTTCTCCCCTTTCCCCATCCTCAAAAATCATCAATAGGGTTTTACTGGGGAGATGATTATCAAATTTCCTTTTCTGCCTTACTGATGAATGAGAACTGCGTGAGGTGTAGAGGTTTCTAATGGAAACTCTGATTGCCCTTAACTTACTGCATTGCCAATGGCACTGCTGCAGAATGGAAAAATCACTAAGGCTCCTACGGCTTATGATAGTTGGGGGTTTAGCATGTGTTGGGAAATGTAAGGAAGAATCACAGGAGGGGTTTTTGTCACACCCAAGAAGCTGCGTCATACAAAAACTGAAGGAGAAATAAAACTCTTGCACACAAGAACAGTCTAACTCAGTCCCATTGTGGTGAAATGCAATCTGCTACAAGAGGCTGCCTACAATGCCAAGTGGCATATTATGTACCCTGCTGCCAAATTCTGGCAGGTACCGCATACAGGCGCCCACAAAAAACCTGTCCAGAAAAGTGAGTACAGGGATGACCACCCAGTTCTGGCTCTGCTGCAGGAACAGCAGAGAGGTTATTGCATACTCTCCTGGACACATCAGCCACATGGGAATGTGATGAGCAGCTATGTCTCTCAGAAGCAGTAAGTCCTCTGCTCTCGTGGTGTATTACCATGCGTAAAAGAGTTGGTCAGGCAGAAACTGCTGGTTAGACCGTGGATATAGAGGAAAAGTGGTTCATGGAGATTGTAGTGTAGTGGTCATTTATGCTCAGCAGAATTCGGCGCCTTAGAGGAACTATTAACACTATAGCAGAAGCGACAGTTAACAGCTTATACATCTAGAGTACATCTTATATATATATAAAAACATTGCTAACAGTTAGTAAATATCTGCAATTGGTGTTGCTTGCTCTCGCTTACTCTTTCCACCTCTCTGCACTGCAGTCACCTTTGTCTTCTGTGTCTGGCCCTGAAAAGCTCCCACTGTGCTCTCTCCCTCCTCGGTTTGTGTTTGTTGGGGTGAGGGGAGTGAGGAGGGAGGTAAGGGAGAGCGATGGGAAGCAGGTGGTGTTTAATCAGTCTGGCAGGGAAACAGGCAGTCACCGGTGTCTTTTTGGGGGTAGCATGAAGGTGGTAAGCATGCCCTCTGGCATCAGGGTACCTCCTTTCCTCCTTCCCATGGCTGAGGGCAGAGGCAGGGGAAGGAAATTGCACATGGTTATGGGTGAGGGGTGTTGCAAGTGAAGCCCCAGCTCCACCAGCCCAGGCTCCCGCTGATTAACTCTGATGAACCTCCTCCCAACATAACCATGCTTTTCTGGGCAGCCAGAGCCCATTGTGGTGGGATAAACTCCTCCATCTAATCCACCCTGAGCCATGCAGCTGGCCAAACACCCTGTTACAAGCTTCAGTGCAGGACCTGCTGGGGACTGTTGAGCCTCACAAGCCTGTAAGGTCAGAAGATGAAGTCTTGTGTTCTAATGGACTGAGCTCCCTCTCGTTTGACTCCTCTTTATCCATTGCGGAAGGAAACGGTGTGACTCCAGACAGCACTGGATTAGATAACCTCGAGGCTGTGCCTCGTCTGATGGAGCCAGCCCTCTCAGCAATTGCATGAGATAAGTCACTTCGCCTTCTCTCTGAACACTGATACTCTGCAGTTAAAGGGCTTTTATTTGCAATGTTGATTTCCCCTCTCTCCTCTAAAAACTTTCTGAAGTTGTAGACTACTGCTTTAAATGAATTTATGTGTCTATGCTACTGTTCTCCCCTAAGTCCCAATCAATGCAGCAGCCTTTCTGCTTAGCAACAGAGATCATGCCACCCTGGTCTGCTGCTCTCTACAAAGCCTCTCCATTAACTACAGAAACAAGTTCAAGGCCACATCTTTGAGCGCTCTGGACCACCACCAGGACACGGCTTCTTCTGACGGCACATTGCCACTAGAGCCTGGAAACTGCCCCCCCACAGAGGGCAGTTCACGAGTCCCTCCAGCGGCACACAACACGAGGCAGAGCCCGTCTGCGTACCTTCCGCCTCTGCAGATAAGAAAGATGAACCTTGCCCCTTCCAGATCTACAGGGAGAAATCATCTCCAATACGTTGATTACCTTCAGCCGGCCCTTCTGGCTGGCCCTCCCTCTCTTGCCCACCCACACTCACACGTCGGAAAGACGACAGTCTCTTTCTCTGCACTACAAAATTCAGCAACACTCTAGTACTGCAGGTGATGGGCTCTGTGTAACTACAGCAAGTGATCCAGTACTCTGAAGACTCCCTCCCTCTTGGACCGAACAGTATTTCTTAACTTCACATCTGTTATTAATGTCACTTCAGTAGGATACTGAACTGTGGCTACTTCCCTCCCAGGTTATCTCTCTCTCTCATGCAGGTGAAAGACCCACAGTCCTCATGGGCCCCTGCAATATTCTGCTGTGGCTTCCTCACAGCCTCAGTATTTTGCCCTTACTGATTTAAGTATTTTTGAAAACAGCATCCCTATTGCGCTCCACAATGGTGGAAGGTCTCTCCGCAAGCAAATTTGTGCTGCCACTGCTCTCTCAGCCCAGGGATACCTGCTTTGAGAAAGGGCAGGACCCCAAAAAGCTGGTCCAGAAACCAGCATGGGTCATGGTGCTGATAAACCTCTCCCAGCACTTCCAAAGGTTATGACAGTTTGCTAATTCAGGTTACGAGTTTGCTAATTCAGGTTACGAGAGCCCGACTCTCGTCCATTTTAAAACACATTGAAGACACCAAGCGAACAGTGTTCTGCATGAAGGTGACCTATTCAAAGTCCTATAGGACGGGCAATCCTATCTGTAAGACTTCTGTTAAAGTCACTCACACAGCCCTGACCCTGCACTGTGAGACAGTGTCGGCTGGGACCTCCTCTTTTGGCAAGCGCGCCTTACAAAAATAAAAACAACGCCCCCCTCCACCCCACATCCATAAACATGATGGCTTTGTGCCTCTCAATCCAGCTCTGCATTTAATTTTTAGTTTTAAAATAAACAACGAAACTTTTTTCCAATTAACATTTAACATATATTCACACACTTCACTGTATAGTAACACAACAAAAGACAGCTCTTCAGCTGGCACAGATTAATTAGCCTCAATGATTGCTGGAGCTGATTTACACCAGAAACTGAGAATCCAGCCCAGAATTTAGTTCAGTGTCATGGAGAAAAAGCATGGGGTCGGATGTGGAGGGAAAAATCTTACAAAGCTAGTAAGCTAACCCACTATTTCTCATCGCTCTGGTACGTCATTTATATGGAACAGCTTAGATAAAGTTTAGAAGATCATACATTTTCCTCAATTTTCACAGTACAAAATGATCTATGTCCTTTTAATGTGACATACTAAAACAGGATATAAGAAATTTTAGCTGATCAGGTCTTGTGAACACCTTCCTCCTTCAGTGGACAGTGCCGCTTCTCCAAAAGTTCTGAGTGATGAATTTAACTATGTTGTCTAAAAGAAATTTAAAAAGTCTGGAAGAAACATGTGCAACTTGCATGTTACCCATTACCACAACCAGGATTTATTAAACGGTAAGAGAAATCACTGGTTTCTTTTCCTTTTCTTTTTTTTCTCCGTTTTTTTTTGCAAACACCAAGATTTAAAATTGAACTGCCTAGCCTAACAAACTCTTTCTATATGCAGCATGAATGAAAAAGCATTTCAGCTTGCGAGGGATAAGACTTTACGTGAGTAAGGGACAACACGGGTTAAAATTCACCTTGCTTCTCACTCCTCATCTACGACGGGTTTTTGGAGAACGACGGACATCTGGAAATCAGTTTTACATAGAAAAATATAAAACAGGGAAGAACTAGGAAGATGAATAAAGGCTCATCACAGACACAAAAGACCAGAGCAAAAAGAAGCTTGGATTTGGGTATTCTTGTCTGGCAAGGAGGCAGGCAGTAAGGCTAATGAAGCATTTGCGATATGGGACGTATGCCAGCGTAACAAAGAAGATGTGCATCAGCTCTGCAGATGTGCCAAAGCCCCCAGAGCAAAATAATGACATAATCACCATCAGTGTCACAGACCAGACTGTACACAAGGTGACATGGGAGAGAATAAATAAGAGTCTTTAGAGGCCCATAGTACACACACGGGAAGGAATAGCCATTCCTCACAACTGCCACAAGAGAGTGGCGAGATGTTGGGTATAATGTGTGCAGCTAGCAAAAGAAATCTTGAATTGTGCAAGGCTAACGCACTATAAATTGGTGCTGTTCTCGATCTCCAGTTGACGTTTCAATTCCCACTACCCCTTGTTGAATGCAAAATGAAATGGCAGTAGGAGTCGGAAGAGTTTGCCAAGTTTTGTTTTGGTTTGGTTTTACTGGTTTCTTTTTGTTTTCTTTTTTCTTGGAAGGGGGCTGTTTCGTTTGAGAAGAGGATGGGGCAATAAGGATGAGTACCAGTAAATTGTAAAAGCAAAAAGCAAAAAACAAAACCCCCAAAACAAAACACAGCACACCACCACTACATGCACACACGCGCACGGGCGCAGAAACCCTGCACCATTCAGCTGGAACAATCCTAGGATTCCCCCAAAGCAAAATTAGAAACAAACAAGGACGAGTTTTGCTTTTTTTTTGAGGGGTTATGCTTTCTGGTTTACTGCTATCCATGAACTAAACCAGGAAAAATCCCTCTAAAATATTTTTCCACGCTAAAAGACAAGATTACTATTTTATTGATCAGTAATAAAACACCGCTTAGGGCAATTTAGTACTTAACATGTTATTTGCGGTGGGGAGTAATCTGAAAAGCTCTGAGTAGCCTTAAATCATTTCACAACAGCTCTTCCAGCATAAAAGCAAGTGTTTGCCTCCGTACAGCTGTGTGATTTTGTGGTATATTTTTTTACAGGACTTTTGTCAATTTTTAAAGGGAACATCTGTTTGATAAAGTAGAACAACACTGGTAGTAATCCACAGGCCTAAGTGGGCAAACTGTGAAAGAGCAGGAGGTAATGCTGAAGGCGCCAACGGGACTCTTGCAGAAGGAACGCTCAAGTACGTAATTGTTTGCAGGATCTGGCCCTCCAAGAGAAGCTCAGAAGAACAAAGCACTTGGCTTCACCAGTGTCCCTTTTCATTGCTTCTAATGAAAGATTCATAAGAATAACTTTAATTTTTTATGATCTTTTTTTGCATTACTGTATTAGCTGCATCTACTTTGTATGCAATTTCTTCTTAAATACAGAAAACCTGTTTCAAAATGCCAGGCATAATAACTTAATCAGTACAATAATTGATCTTGATTGTTGTGCAGTCCTTCTGAACAGTAAGGAAGTAGAGATGGAGCCCAGAAAATTTTTTATATGATTATTCCTTTTCATTGCTAAGTGATGTATTTATGAAGAATGCAGGTGAAGGTCTGGAGTGGAGTGCCTTTTTATTTTTTTTTAAGACAAAAAAAAATTATTAAAACCTCCCTAATTTGCTAGTTAAACTGTTCAGTGGAAGAATGATTGTATTTGTCCTTTTTGGCTTCGCCCAATTAATTGGAGCAGTAATATAACGATTGTTAATAAACAGCCCTAATTTGACTATACTTCTTGCCTATCTACTATAACAGCACCTTATCTTTGTTTAGCATATCATCGGGGAAAACAAGACAGCACGTATATAATTTTGTTCTGTTGTATATGAAGTTTAATAATTACGCCACAGAGGATTCTAAATTAATTGCAGAAGGCACAACAATATTAATAATCTGTTTAGCAAACTCCGGCTTCTTTGCACTTTGATGTTATGAGCAGAGACAGTACGAACTGTGGCAGTTTTTTAAATTGGGTGAGTGTTTGTTTCTGTTACAGCTTATACCAATGTTTTCTTTTATGCTTTTTCTACTGTGCACCTTTCTTCCCTCTAAGAAAAAAAAAAAAAAAACAACCACAAAACAAACCCACAGAACAACTCAACAAACAAGCCTATGCTTATTTGGGTGCGTTTCAGTCAAAGCTGGCAGATCGAATTTTTAATTTATTTATCAAAGTTTCATTGCAGCCATTCTTCATAATTACAGCAGCGTTTTAATTTTTTTTTTCTTCCCTTGAATAGGAGAGAAGGGGTTCTGAGAAAGTTTTTAATTAGCTAAATAGGTCTGTGTAATCTAGATGAAATAAACACGCCCGTTTGAAAGGGTTGTTAGAACTTTTCCAGCCATTTAATCCATAGATGGCTGAACACAATGATACCTTCCACAGAAAGCTACAGCCACCACCAGCAGCTGTTAGAAGAGAGCTTGCTCCCTGCTCCTATTGATAACCCTTTGTGGAATGAAGAAAAAGAGCTGAGGGAAGGAGAACTGAATGTCAGACAATAGACATCGCTACACACACTGTCTCTGAACTTTCCTCATCTCTGAAGGACAATTAATTATGAAGGCCTTTGGGGTAGGTCGAAGCAAGGGAAAACCTACTGCTGGCCCAGCACTCCAGCCGCTGTCTCTGTGTTTGTTAAATGGTTGTGCCTGTTGGGGAACCAGAGTAGCAGCCACCAAAATAGCCAATAGATCATTTAGGAAAAAAGAGCAAAAGATTTTTTTATGTGTGTCTGTCCTTGTATAATTCTATTCTCACTGTGAAATCATCCATACACAAAACACAAGGACAATTTTTTTTTTTTTTTTAGAAGAGCCACAGGGTAGGTTACAGTCAGAAACGGCCTCTCAGTGGTGTGTTAAAAAGGATGGTCTTTTCACCAAATCATTTCACAGAGGCAAAACAGACAAACACAAAGAGTTGAGACTTTTTCTCCTACATTAAATAGAGTAACTGATAAGGTCAGACATATGATACCTAAAGACATGAATCTGTGAACTCTTGAAGTCAAAGGACTTCTCTGTGCAAAGGAACAATCTTTCAAAGGAAATAGATCATAGAACTCCACTGAATCCCCTTTAAACTTTATGAAGCAGGAGGAGAAAAAGCTCTAAGTAGGGAAGCTTGACAGAAGAGCCTTGAACTATTTTCTGAAGGAAAGATGAGACCCTCCCTAGGCTGCCACAAAACATCTTTTTTTTTCTAAAGGCTCTTCTGAACTTTGATATGTGCCAAGACACCGCTATTGAAAGCTGTATAATTATGTGCTATAGCCACTGTAGAAAATGCTTTGTTCACCACAACAAAGAACAATAAGCAAAGTAAAGTGACATTACACTGTATCTTTTTCTTTAAGAATGTTGAGAAAGGTCACGGTACGTTATAACTAATAAAGCTGTTGAGTAAGGAAGTTTAAAGTTGATCTTGCTGTGCTTAAATGTAACCCAATGACAAAAAGGCAGAGGGAACTAAAATTGTAATGACATTAAAAAATAGATCATATATCAACGTGCCAACTTCATTATACAAACACCTTGAATCCAAAGGACACAAACAGAAAAACCGAGTGTAGTCCTGCAACAGTAGTCCTCTCGCAATTCTCTCCCTAATAGCTTCCAACTACAATCTGCAGTTCAACTAACTGCAAAAACTGATTAATAAGCATTAATTGATACATGCAATGCAGGGACCTTCTATTGCAAGACGTGGATTTTGTTACTTGATTAAAAACCAGGTTCATCTCCTGTGCAGTTTCAAGGAACGCTCTGCTGTCCCACAACGGAGCCTCTTCAAAATTAAAAAAAAAAAACAAACACAAAAAACAAACAAAAGGAAAAAGACCCGAGGGCACCAATTATAATTCCTGAAACCAAGATTTTTAAGTGAAGAAGAAGTTCCATCTACACACCTACGTTTCAGTTTTTCTTCAGAGGAATCAGGACAGTTATGTTTGCTATTCTCAAATTGCCAAAGCAGCTCTACTCTCCTTCCTGCAGATCCCCAGACAGCAGCCTTCCGACTTTGTCTTTAAGAACGCTGAGAACGATGTAGAAATGCTACAACAATAAAGCCCTTGAAGGAGGAAGTATACAGCTGAGGGAAAAAAATGCGAGGAGTTTAATACTGAAACAAACAACTGTCCCGCTAGGCTGTGCCCACTGCTGGTACCACCAGAAGTGCCGACTGCCACGGCGCAGCAGTTCGTAATGGAAAGAGCAATCTCTGAGATGGAAGTTAGCAAGTTACGGACTTGATTTTCACTTCTCTTGGGGCCACTTTACGCAGCTCCAGTTGTGTAAAGGAGTGTTCGAGTGGTTATAAATTCTACTTTACGGTGCTTGTGTATCGCAAAACCACCCGTAAGTGGCCTTAGCTTAAATAAGAATCAGGTCTGAACGCTTTAATTCTCCTTTTGATGAACACCAGTTCAAGATGAATCCTGCAGATGAAATTGGGGAAGAGTACAGATTCCTAAAATAAGCACACGAGTGGCCAGAATTTTCAATAATTTAGGATGTCTTAATTTTTGGATGCAGTGCTGGGCATATTTCATTTTCAGGGAATGGACCGTTGAGGACCTCCTGACAAAGTGGCTCTCATTAATAGATCTCCAGTTGAGCATCCCAAAATGGAATTGGCCTAAAACCATCATCACTTCTGAAAATTTTGGCAGCCAGCTTTCCTCTCAAGGGTTCATAGGCCACTTACGTGACTGGGTTATTTCTTAGATTTTATAGGTGGTGTTATTTGAATTGTTTTACATAATCTCATTGATTTTTATGGGACTAACTCACAGTGCCTTAAGTTAAACATTCTGCGAAGGCTTGAGTACAACTGGTCTTAATTAAGTTTTTCCCACTAGTATGGTTTTCCCCTGCCAAAAGCATAGCAAACTTCTTAAGAATGGTTTTCTCCCCCTTCGAAATCACGACACGTGCCGTAACTAGCGCTATGAAAAGAGGCAATCATCGCATCAAGCCCCACTGTACCAAAACTGCATACAGTGTATTTGTGCAAATAACGCAGCTTGGCAGACGTTTCACTATTGTGATCAATCTCAATAACTACGTCTGCAAAATCGGGTGAGTTCCCGTGAAGCAGCAGGCAGGCTGAGCTCAGAAAGATGGTGTGTGCAGGGGCTTGCTTTGGTGCTCATTTGCTCGCTACGCAGAGGAGCGTGGCGAGTGTGAGGAGTAGGCAGGAGGGCAGAGAGCGAAATCGCTAGCACAGAGGGACCCTGAGACTTCAGAACTAAGACTGAGTCGTTAAATGCCCACAAGGAAAAGGAACGGGCATCGTGCAGAGAGACATTAATACACAGAGAATGACGGTAACTGCAAAAAAATGCCAGGGAACAAGGATGATGGAGGAGGAGTGGGAGCCAAAGCAAGGCTAAAATCCAGGTATTGTCCTCAGGCCAATTTATTTTGCTTGTTCTAAGTACATAAATTGGAAAAAAAAAATCTTATTTATGGTTTTTAACCATATTTTTATTTTAACTTACAGCACGGTGTCCCCCTTGTTTGAAATCATCCTGCCACAGTCAGAACTGTGAGCTCTGGTGATCTGTTTTAGGATTTTAGAAGTGATTTATGAAATGATTTGGGATTTATTTCTTTCTTCTAATGCATAGCAACAATACCTGACTTTAACTATTGCAGCTGCCATTCAAAAGCCTATGGCAACGCCACAGATGAGACAGATATCAAGTGGCACAGCAAGCTGTCCTCTCTTTCTGACCAACTTCAGCATTTGTGCTGGGACGCTCACATTTGTGGCTTTTATTTATGAGGATAACCCACCTTCTCCCTTCCCTGGAAGAACTGCCCCAGAGCAGAGAAGCATCTTCACCTTTCACAAAAAAAATTGTTGGTTTGTTTTGTTTTTTTTCCCCTCCCTTTCAAAACTCGGTTTCACATTGCTCTGTGCAGCTCAGCACAGGTTTCTCCGGCTAACCCTACTGCTAGAGAGAGAAACGTGGAACCGGCTACACACACGCACACACACATACGTGTGCACACAAAACACAGGCAAAGTTGCATCGCACTGGAGGAGGCGTTGTGTCTGTCTCCGGCTCACAGCCGCAAGGGTACAATGGCAAAGCTAAAAACGATAGGACATGTGGTTTGTTAAACATCTTATTTGACTTTGCTACAAGCTGTCAGTTCCAATGTGCAGGGGAAGGAACACAGTATCACAGATTCCTGAGCAAATCAATGGCACAGCCTGATACAGACCAAATGCACATTTTCGCTTTATTTTTTTTTCCTCACAGTCAATTTAGGAGTATTAAAGTATATCCACGAATTTCACCCAAGAAGACATAACGGGGAAGGGTTTAGGAATAGTAGAGTAGGTGACTTAAGAGAAACGGCGTATCAGACTAATCAGATCAGCAAAGCATCGTTGAAGTATGAGAGGAAGGAACTTTGATGACGCTAAATATGGCAAATGCTCAGTTTGCTAAATCCCTTTGGATCCAATTTCAACATTACAGTACTTGTCATTTTTGCTGTGCAGCTTGTGGGGGAGGGGCCAGGCATTTATTGGGAAAAGTTACATTGGCTACATTAGAAATTGCACCATGCACTTTAATGATCTCAGAACTGCTGTATCTTCAGTGCAAAACCACGACTGAAACCCCTAGGAAGTTCTCATTATACTACATAACAGAAGAAAGACTGTGAAATATCTGGAAATCATTGCCACTTATAACATCCCTTTCCCTCCACAATGGGGAAAAAAAACAAGGGGCTCATTTCCTCACAGCTACAAGACACCTTGCTGAGGCGAGGAGACTGGAATCACTAACAGTGATCAGTGTGAACAGTGTTAGTGTGGATCACACTAACATACCGGATTTGCATTTCCTTATCTACCTGAAAACATCAATAACCTCCCCACATTTCTTCACTGAAGTAATCTATTTACATTAACATTGCAACTAACATTTTGAAAAGCAGCAATAAGTGCCTGAAATCATCAAGGATCTGAGAACTTTTGAGAGGAAGGAACATTTCAAACTATGTTCTGCAAACAGAAAAAAGTTGCGTTAAAAAGAAAAAAAGCTTGAGGGAATTTAATCACATTTTGACAGAAAAAAAAGTTGGTCACACTTCTGTCCTTACATATTTCCTTTTCTTTTCCTGTGTTTACCTATTGGCATAGAGGCTGGGAGTCTCCTGTACTGTGCGTGCGTGAGTACCTAACGGGGCCAGAGCCCTCAGAAGGACCTGGGGGTGCCATGGCACACCAAACATGAAGTCTGGATGTTGTCATCAGCCACAATGAATGGCAAACCCCCGCAGGACCACCCTCTTCCCCACTCTTTCTTCATCTGCCCCTTCCATGCAGCCATTCTCCCAGAAAACTCTGCATGCCCAGAAGAAGGGGAAGGAGCCGAGAAAGTCTCTGCTTAGGGACTTTTTGCATCATCTGAACTTATGTGCTATGAAAACAAGCACTACTAAAAATCCCCCGGAAGGATTTTAGGCAGGAAAACACCCTCCTCCAGTGGACAAGCGTCACTTTTGCTACAGGAGGGGACTCATTATGCAACTTGAGCCCCAGTGAAAGGTGCAGACAAAAAAAAAAAAAAATTAGCGCCACCATCACTTTCCCACTCCACCAAGACATGGGATTACTCAAGCCTCCCCCTCATGCACACCCCGTTCAAATGCATCATTACATCTGACTACCTGAACAATGCAAACTGCCATCCTCAGCAGGGAGAGACACTCTCCCGTGGTATCGCCAAGGGTCAGCATGTTAATGATAACAATAGTCTGCTGAGCTACCAGGCTTGCCTGTAAACAGGAATCTTAATCAAAGCCACAAACCCGTTACAGCAGAAAACAGAGAGCATTTACTTTGAGTAGTCATTTTATCCTGCAGCTTGACAAAGCAAATGCATTTCAGTTCTCTAAATCAAATGAAGGAAAGCAGAGGAAGGTAACTGCAAGTGTTTGATCACGCAATTACAGAGCTTGAGAAGAGCCGTGAGGTGACTCCTTTCACTACTGTCCCTTCTAAGGGAAACTTCAAAAAGTCGAAACTAAGAAACTTATCGAAAAAAGTGAAAACTTTTATCTCTTGTCAATCCCTAGTGAGGTGTCTCCAGCTAACGGGGCTAAAAAGATTAATTAGCGTCATTCAGGGATGTGGAATGCCCAGATTCCACCGGTCAGGGCCACAACAAAAAGGTACATTATTTTAAAGGCAGACTGGACCACAGAGTGACTCTCACGCACACACAGAAACAAAGATCGGTGCCTACCTCAAAATCATTTGCTTTATTGTAGTGCATGTTCAGGGCCCTGTACAGCTCACAGTCTCTGGTTATAGACAGCTCCTCAGTGCTCGTGAC